>NC_143558.1:2424242-2727272 GCF_054136105.1 Typopeltis vanoorti
GTTTATCATGTCTGGGATGTAAAAGTTTCGCGTGGCCTTTCCGTAGTGATTATTGTATTTATACGTGATATAATTAGTAGTCTGAGGTCTTGTTATACGGTGTGTATTTCTAACTGTCCTGTAGTTGGCATCGAAATAATGTTTTAGCAAGGCTGCATAGTGACATAAATGTTTTGCTGTCAGTATTTTGTGTTCTGACATGGCAGTGTATATAAAGTCGTTATTGTCTCTTTGTTCCCAAAAGATCAGTTTTATCATTTTGTACTGTAACGACATTAATCTATTTAATTTGTAGGGTGCACAGAAAGCATACGTTGTTATAGCGTATCTTAGTATATTTTGGCATAGTGCTTTGTATATTAGTGTTTTTAGGCGTATGGGAACTAAGTCTTAACCTGTAGAGTTTGCCACTTATTGTTCGGAGTTTGTTGTGTAGATGGTTTATGTGGCTTTTCCAGTTCATATCTGCATCGAAGTAAATTCCAAGGTATCGTATTGTTTCAACCTGAGTGATTGTAGTGGTTTTGCTGTTCTGTGTGTTTTTTATTTGGAAAGTGGATGTTGGATGGTTATATATTTGTTATCAACTGGTCGAGTCAGTGGATTTCTGAATATCATTAATTTTGTCTTTCCTGAGTTTAGGTGTATGGAGTTTTTCGTGAGCCAGTCTGTGATCAGATTTATGTCATGTTGCATATTTGTTTGGGCTATGCTTGCGTTATTATGGATGAATATTATTGCTGTATCATCTGCGTATTGGAATATCTTGCCTTTGAGTGGTAGCTGATTAATATCGTGCGTGTAAATGTTGAATAGAGTTGGGGAGAGAACTGCTCCCTGTGGCACTCCACAGGTTACTGGTAGCTCTCTGCTTCGGTTTGACCCGATACGTGTGATATGCTTTCAATTTTGAAGGTATTTTGTAAACCACCTGTGAAGAGGCCCGTCTATTCCAACATGCCTCAGCTTTTCTTGCAAGGTTTGATGTATGAGTGTGTCGAATGCTTTGGTTAGATCAAAAAATACTACGATGGCAACTTTGTTTCTGTCTAAGGCGGTATTAATTACGTCTGTAAAGTCTTCCAAGAGTGATGTTGTTCCCTTATTTTTCTGAAAAACCATATTGTATTTTGGGGATAATATTAAAGTTCTCAGTGTATGCTGTGAGTTTCCTCAGTACGATCCGCTGCATAATTTGATTGATAATTGGTAATGTTGCTATGCGTCTGTAATTGCTGATTAAATTTCATTTTCCATGTTTGTATATGGGTGTGATTATGGTGGTCTTTAGCATACTTAGTATCTGTCCTGTTTTAAATATTTTATTCATTAATGTTAGTAGGATAGTACTTAAACTAGTTGCATGTTGCTTTATATCTTTAGGTCTGATACTGTCTATTCCTGGGCCTTTGTTTTGTTTGATTTGATGTATTGCAGAGAGAAGTTCTGCTTCTTTTATGGGTGGGAACCATAATGTCTGTTTTGAGTGTGGTCCAAGGTTTTTTGATTGGGGGAATATTTCTGTTTTAAATGTAATTTAAAACAGAAATATTCTGTTTTAAATTTAATAATAATAATAATAATAATAATAATAATTATTATTATTATTATTATTATTATTATTATTATTATTATATGAGACCTCCAGGGAGTCAAGGACTCATCGAGGGAGTCTGTAAATTACCCAACCCAGCTATCTTCCTTCCCTTAAATTCATTTACACTAGATGCACTCACTACCTCTAAGGACAAATTATTCCACTCACTCACTGCTCTCTGAGAGAAAAACCTAGCTCTTACCCATTTCTTGACTGAGAACAACCTTAACTTCCATGTATACCCCCCGTATTCTCTCCCCGCCTTCCATATAACGAAACATTTCATCATTTGAAATGCTATAACACCCATTCAAAAATTTATAGACCTCTATCACCCCTCTTTCTCCTGTTGACCAGAGTCTGCAATCCACATACTCGCAATCTGTCCTCATAATATAAATCCCATAATCCGGATATAATCTTTGTAACTCTTCTTTGCACTCTTTCCACAGCTTTTTTTATCCCCTTGGAACTCGGGAGACCAAATCTGAGCACAGTAATCCAAGTGTGGTCTTATCAAAGCCTTATAAAGAGGCAAGATTACTTCCTTATCCTTACATGTCAAGGTTCGCTTCAGCATAGAAATTATCCTCTGAGTTGTATTTGCAACGTTTGCTATGTGACCTTTGAACTTTAAATTCTTATCCACCAATACACCAAGATCCATTGCCTCTTCAGTTTCTTGTAGCATAACCCCGCTAATATAATATGCCGCTGGATCTCTAATCATGCCAAAGTGCTTAACTTTACACTTACTAACATTAAACTGAGAGCATTTTTCGTTTGCCCAGATTTCCAGTCTATTCAAATCATTTTGTAATTGCTGAATATCAGTAGCATCCCTGATTGCCCTGCCTATCTTCGCATCGTCAGCAAACAATTGCAAATCTGATGGTAGACCGTGCTTAATGTCATTAATGTATAGATTGAACTATAATTGTCCAAGGACTGAACCCTGAGGTACACCACTGGTTACCTTAAATCTGGCAGATTCACACCCACTATATACCACTTTTTGATATCTGTCTGTTAACCATCCCCCTATTCATGTCAAGAGATTATATTCCGATCCCATATTCTCCAATTTACGCAACAGCCTATCGTGTGGTATCCTATCAAATGCCTTAGAAAAATCCAACATTATCATAGTGTATCCCTTCCCTTTATCCAATTCGGCAGTAACATTGTTATAAAATGAGCAAATTGCTAAAACATGACCTTCCTTTAGTAAACCCATGCTGTTCTCTGCAGAGTATAGAATGCTTG
The DNA here is from genome assembly GCF_054136105.1 of Typopeltis vanoorti. NCBI lineage: Eukaryota > Metazoa > Arthropoda > Arachnida > Uropygi > Thelyphonidae > Typopeltis > Typopeltis vanoorti. Next base: position 2,427,106 of record NC_143558.1, read on the forward strand.
TCTACCATTTCTGTATGCGAGTTCTTACCAACTTCTCTAAAATCTTCACTACCACACCAGAAATACTAATAGGTCGGTAGTTAGACACATCAGTTTTTGCACCACCCTTGTGCAATGGAACTATCATACATTCCTTCCATTCCTTTTGGTATCATTGCTGAGCTGAGACTCAAGTTATACAAATGTGTGAAAGGCCTAGCCAATTAGCTGAACATTCCTTTAACAAACGGGCAGATATTCCATCTGTCCCTATTGACAAATTTTTATCTAGGTTGAAGAGCTTTTATGCAAAAGCTCTTCAACCTCATTTTCATGAACCTCTAACTCTTCATCCAACATAGTAGTGGCACTGTGCACCATGCTACATACACCTGGTTGATATATCTTAGCAAAGTGAGCACTCATTAACTGAACAATCTCCTTAGCATCGGACACTCGTGTACCATCTGCATTCAATAAAGCTTTTCTTTCATATTCATTCTTTCTTTTGCTTGCGGCATAACGATAAAATTCTTTTGGATTAGCTTGCATGGCCAATTTCTTTTCAAACTCCGTTTTAGCTTTTGTCACAATACTCCTTATTTTTCTGGCCTGAGTTTTATATATTTCATAACTCCTCTCACCCTTATTCTGATGTTATAATAATAATTTTATTTTTCATTCAATAATTTTTTTTTATTAAAGTTATGATTGCATATTATGCATTTGCAAAACATGTTGTTCTAGTCAGTTAAAAACGGTAAGTTATTTTGTTTTTTTTTACAGTGAATTTTATACAGATTTTTCCGTTTTTTGTATAATGTGTTATTAATAGTTACTATAGATGGTAATTTATATTTTGCAATTGGATAAGATTGCATTTTTTAAGCATTTATAGTATAACAGTAAGTTATGTATATTTTACAATTTTTGCTTTTAATGTTTTTAACCGCTGTAATAAATAATGTAATAATGTTACAGCATTTCAATGTAATAAATAATTCATTTTTGTTCTTTTTTCTTTCTGTTGATCTCGGTTGAGCTGTAATGTCTGTGCTTGCATCCTTGAAGCCTTTTAATTAGCTTATCTGAGGAATAATAATAATAATAATAATAATAATAATAATAATAATAATTTTTTAATTGTTTTTCAAATATTTACATATGTGCAATGATCATCTATTCAGTACATTATTTTACAAGGTTCAGCACTTTGTGCTACATATAATGAGATTTAAATAGTAACGATGATGACAGTTTTTTTTTATATAACAATCATAATAATAATTTACAATTATATTCTTCAGGGTTACAATAATAATAATAATAATTTAAAATAAAGAGCCAATAGGCTTCACTTCGGTGATGTAAATATTATTTAAATTAAGGGGATATTAAATCCCACATTGTTTTAAAACCGAATAAGAAACTCAAAGATCGGAATCAAAGAGTTTCAAGCCGAATATAGTAAGTATAAAAGTATCGGCGACTACCAGCGTAAGCTAAAGTACGTAGTCCAAGTACGTAGTACAAACTCGGGCAACTCGTAGCAAAGGTGGAGAAAGTTCTGATCGCTATTCTTAGTATTTCACATAATGTAAAACCCATCTCCTAGGAGATGTATAATGTTATACATTAGGGTGGGAGGTCACTTTGATTCCGATCTTTGAGTTTCTTATTCGGTTTTAAAACAATGTGGGATTTAATATCCCCTTAATTTAAATAATATTTACATCACCGAAATGAAGCCTATTGGCTCTTTATTTTAAATAATTTATGGGTGCACCTTTTTGATAACTCGTATAGCAGAGTATGTAAGTCCTGTTAGCTATACCTTTATATTATATTTGGTCTAGCTACTCACTGATGAGATCTCAATAAAGATCGAAACCGGTCTGGGTAGTGACCTCCCACCATAACATAATGTATAACATCATACATCTCCTAGGATAATGGATTTTACATTATGTGAAATACTAAGAATAGCGATCAGAACTTTCTCCACCTTTGCTACGAGTTGCCTTAGTTTGTACTACGTGCTTTAGCTTACGCTAGTAGTCGCCGATACTTTTATACTTACTATATTGGGCATGAAACTCTTTGAGTTCCTTATTCGGTTTTGAAACAATGTGAGATTTAATATCCCCTTAATTTAAATAATAATAATAATAATAATCTAAAATTAATACGGAGCACTAATACGATGAGGCGATTTCACACCAGAAAAAGAATGGTTTAAACGTGTATTAAAATGTTTAAACCGTGGATGATGAGAGAACTCGAAGTTAATTTCAAACTTGGAAAATTTAACGAAGCGAACGAAGGCTTCTCCGCTCACTGAACAGCCAAGCGCAAATTCCTTTCATATTTTACTTGCGTGATAAAAACATGTTGTTTCTCGCCTTTTTTTTTAAAGAAATTATCCTTTCGGTTAAGTCGCATTTCAAATTAAGTACTCAGAGAATTCCATCCGCAACGAAGTGATACTTTTTTCGTCTGTTGCCATGACAACGAGATATTCCTGGAAGGAGCACATTTTAGCAGCTGCTTAGGCGTGTATTTAATTATTTTATTCTGTCTTCCTCTCGTCTGCGTGAAATCGGAACCGGATTTTATCGTGTTGCTGACATGCGCAGTGACTGTGAATTCAAGGAGTGCAAACGGAAATGGCCCCTTCTTGAAAAAAAAAACATTCCAGTTGTCTCAGAATGTTCCTGTCCTTCCGTTTGCAGGGGCTTTCTTGCGTGAGGATGCTTATTACTCACGATTATCTCCCTTACTGATCAATCGAACTTTCAGTTATTTGAGAAGAGCCTGAGATTTAAGGGGAATTCTCCACGTGACATTTCTGATTCCCAAGAATGAGGGAGCATCGCACTAACGCTGCTTTAGGGGTCGGCGCGAAAATGATCGCAGCACCTTCAACGGGAACAGCTTGCAGCTGTTTATTCTGCATTGTTTCGCCCGAAGGAGACGTTCACGTGCAGAGAATCGTGGACGGGACCGAGCCAGAAGTTAGCGGAAAGAAAGCGATTACGGGGTAGGCAACGAGACCGGACTAGAAATAGAGATTTGCTGATGACGAGTGAATGCCGAAAGCACTTCGATCGCGTCCTTCTTGGGGGATTGGAGCACGTGTCAGGTGAGGAAAATCAGAAACAGGAAGATGGGAAATGTCGCGGATTGTAAGGAAGTTCTTTCTATTTCAACTGTCTTACTCCTTCTCTCCCTCATTCAGGGAAGAAATCTGACATGACTTCAGCGAAGCTTTAAGAGTCGTGGAGTGCGCGCTTTTTATTTTCACCCCATTTCGCAGTCTCTTTTTTGCAAGCACAAAAAACTCTGCATTTTTAACCGAAAAGGATTTTCATCGGTGTTCTGGCGAACACCCTTGATAATGAATGATTTCGCAGCTGGGGGGGGGGGTTGTTTTCGGTGTATGTGTGGGGGTGGGCGATGTGGGGTTGGCTGCAGACTGGGGGAATTGAACCGAGTCAGAAGACGTTATTCACAAGCAAATGGCGAACACAAAGTCGCGTAGAGGGGGGGAGAGTAACAAGGGACCAGGGAGCTGTCATGGCGGGTCAATTAGAAAGATTGGAATTACAAAATTCGACACACACACACACACACACACACAGAGAGAGAAAGAGAGAGAGAGAGAGGGGATATTTATCTTTAGAGAAAGACCTACACTTGAATTATACAAGTACCATCTTCGCCATCGACACAGTACTTCGTTAAGGGAAAAAGAGAAATCCTTAAAGAAAAATGGGCCAAGTACTAAGAAAACTAGAATGCTGCATCTCATAGAAAGGGTGTTTAAATTGGCGAACAGAAAACGACTGTTCAACATGACAGTCTCTTATAAACAATCGACTCAATAGCAAAAAATGGTGTTTAATTAAAAATGAAATAAACTTGAATTATTTTAATATTTCCCTGATTTATCTCAGGTTTGACGGTAAAGAAAAGCATAGCAGAGAAAATTTAATAAAAACAAAAATCAGAAATAGTTAATAATGAATCATTTTTGCAATCATATAATTTTCAAAAGTGACGTAATGGCAATCACGTGATCAAAAAAAAAGAATGCAAAACTAAAAAACAAAGACCCGAGAAATAACATGAATGGGTAACGTGTTATTTGCGAAAAGACTAAAAAAACGTTTTTTAAAGAAATATAAAAATATTACAGTGAGAATATCTTTTATTGATTTATTTGAACCCGACAGGACATTTATTTTATTTAAAAAATTCATTAAGTTTTATTTGGGAGGGGGTGGGAAGGAAGGAGGATTAACAGATGAGAATCGCTGTGACATTTGAATTCTCGATCACCATCATTTTGCTAGCGAATTCTGAATCTACTTTAAATTATTATTATTATTATTATTATTATTATTATTATCGTGACACCTCCAGGAAGTCCAAGGACTCATCTCGCAAGGGCACTCCACCCTACATCGCTGAGTCCATCTCATCCTCTGCACTGCTCTTCCACCATCCACTTGAGCAAAGGCAGAAGAAAATTAAAAGGAAGATTCGCTCGCGCCTTCACTGATTATGAGGTTGTAAAAAATAAAAACGGGAATGTCCGCCTGTTGTCGAACGTCGAGGCTAGCGATAACCTTCTTTAAATTACGACTTCCGTAATTGAATTTTCATTCTGATCGCGGGTCACAGCGCCTGGTCCGAGCCTCGCGCTGCACTTCTGGTCTGGATAACCAACAGCGGGACTGCCGTGGATTACTTACTGCGTGAAGATCTTGTTTCAGGCTGATGAGAGAACTTGTTCCGGTGTGATCCTCCTCTTTGCACGGCGAGAACTTTGCTAAGCCAGCCGGCAACTGACTTGTTCGATCCTAATTAATGTAAACTGGATGGTCTGCGTGCTTCATCCAATATTACGGCTGACAAAATGAACAACACAGGCCTCCGATGGAAACATTTTCTGTGAAATAATAATTAATTCTTATAGATTTTTTTAGGTGCTGACTTAAGAAAAAAATAGTAACAAAATTCCATCGCCCACCAATTTTACCCAATTTCTAATTTTATCGTTTTCATTGGTAGTATTTGGATTTAAATTCAGCACATTTATTTTCATTCTCCTTTATTTACAGCTAATTAGTTGTGTAAGTGCTTTTTCGAAGTATGGTAAATAAAGAAATTTCCACGAAACTTCTCATTCTTAAGATAGGAGAAGGAGGGACGGAGGAATGCAGATAAAAGTGCAGGTGGCCACTTTCAATCTGATTCGCCGAGATAACGATGTCTTTCTTGCTGTCACAGACGCGTACATTTTCTTGTGCGATTGTTTAGATGAAATTTAGTCGTTGACTACTAAGGTTATCCTATTTCTGAAAATTTTCACCAGAACTTCTTTCACAGGCGATTTTAACGACTGGATTAGAGATTTGGATCTTCCTAAGGAATCTGCAGAACTGCTGGGCGCGAGACAAAACGAAAAGAACTTGTTAGGCCCTGGCACTTCTTTCTCATGGTTTAGTTATAGAGAAAGAGATTTTCTTCCTTAGTTTTCAGAGGAATTGAGTTTATGTAGCAATATTCCGGACTGATAAGCAAATTCAACGTAAAATACGAAGTCATCGATTGGAGGTTGTTTATCGCTTCTTCAAAAAGAAGCCTCAGAGCTGTGCTTCTCCATAATTACAATAAGTGTACCAGTAGCACATTCCGTGCCTTTGAAAGAACGATACGAAACTTTAGCCTTCATTCTCAGCAAACTAAAGGTACAATAATCATGGATGGATAGTTTGCTGCGATCTTAAAGTCATATCTATGATTTAGCGACAACAAAGAGGACAAACCAAACACTCGTGCTTTTTGTGCGAGTGGGACAGCCGAGATCGAGGAAGAATGGCCAGAAAGAATCACATTAGAAACTGGAAGTAAAAATGTGTTACACAAAACTTTGGTTGCTCGGGAAAAAATCCTTTTACCCCCGCTTCACATACAGCTTTGATTGATGAAGCAATTTGCCAAGGTTTTGTCGAAAGAAGAAGAGTATTTTAAATACATTCGTGCAAAATTTCCGGGATTATTTACGCCAAAATTGAAAAAAGGTTTTTTTATCGATCCGAACATTAGGAAACTTATGAAGGATAAACTGTTTGAAGAAAAAATGGCAGCTGTTGAAAAAGAAGCGTGGAAAGCTTTGAAAGAAATGATGACCAAATTTTTAGCAAATCACAAGGATCCCAACTATAAAATGATTGTGGAAGACATGCTACAGAAATTCAAGGATTTCGGATGCTCCATGAGTTTAATGAGGTTAAAAGTGCACTTTCTCAACTCTCATTTAGACTATTTTCCTGAGACTCTGGGAACTGTCAGCGAAGAGCAAGGAGAGTGATTCCACCAAGGCATCAAGGAGATGAAAAGAAGGTATCAGGGCAGGTGGAATGTCAACATGATGGCGGATTATTGCTGGATGTTGCACAGAGGCGACCCGGTAAAAGAATTTCACAGAAAAAGTCCAAAAGCAGCTTTGAATGAAAACGAAAGGGACACCACAACAAAATATAAAGTATGTACTAAAGACTGATCTTTAAGTATTTGAATGAAAATATTTCCAATATTTTCATTCCAAATATGTTTAAGGAAAATTTTAAATACTGTTATTTTAATTAATATAATGCGTTTTAAAGCTATTTTGTTTTAATATTGAGATCCATTTTGTGAAAACTCCTTAGGTGATAGAGAAAAATGGAAGAGATATTGGAAATCAGCCGTTAAAAATAAATCAGAAACAGTTAATAGTTTTCAGACAACGTTTCTCACTCGAAATTTGCATGCCTGTGTAATTAATTGCGCATATAATTTCAACGAACGACCAATCAGTATCTCAGGAGTGGTTGTGAAGATTTTTGAAAAATTGGTTAGGACTCGCATTCAGAAATGGACTGACATTGAATCTCTACTTTGCAACGAGCAACATGGATTTACTAAGGGAAGGTCATGTTTTAGCAACTTGCTCACATTCTATAAACAATGTTACCATTGAAATAAACAAGGAGAATGGATACACCGTGATACCTTTGGATTTTGCTAAGGCTTTTGACAGAATACAACATGACAGACTGCTGCAGAAATTGGAGAAAATGGGTTTGGGTTATACAACATTAGCAAGGATAAGAGAATGGCTGACTGACAGATTACAAAAAGTGGTATAGGGGGGATCCTAGTCTGCGAAGTTTAAGGTAACCATTGGTGTACCACAAGGATCAGTGCTTGGTCCACTGTTATTCAACCTGTACATTAATGATATTTGGAAGGATTTGACAAGTGACATACAGTTATTTGCTGATGATGCAAAGATAGGTAGGGTAATCAGGAATGCTGCTGATATGCAGTCTTTGCAGAATAATTTGAATTGTGGGCATGGGAAAATGGGTGTCAGTTCAATGTCAGTAAATGTAAAATCATTCACTTTCGCGTGAGTAGATATCCAATAACTTATTATATTGGTGGGATTAGGATAAAAGAAACTGATGAGGCTATGGATCTTGGAGTTTTAATAGATAGGAAGTTGAAGGTCAGGGGCCATGTAGCAACGATTGCAAATTCAACTCAAAAGATAATTGCAATACTGAAACGAACGTTCACAAGTAAATATAAGGATGTTATTTTGCCTCCTTATAAGGCTTTGATAAGTCCTCACTTGGGCTATTGTGCGCAGGTCTGGTCTCCTGGTTTCCGTTGTGATTCTGATATATTGGAGAGAGTACAAAGGAGAGGAGAGTATTAAAATTATATCAAGGTTGATGAATACTGATTATGAAGACACTAGTGAACAGGAGAAAGAGAGCGATTCCTGTATGAACGTCTGAAAGGTTCATACAGGATTTCAATTCATGAAAATTTCCAATTTAAGGAGGGTGGGGAAAGGACGAGAGGGCATCCTTGGAAGCTGAGAATGAAGGCTGCCAAAAAGGGTGTGAGGGCTACATTTTTCTCTCAGAGGGTGGTGCGGGATTGGAATGGATTGCCATTGGATGTAATGAGTGCAAGCAGTGTGAATGAATCAAGAATAAGTATGGCAGCTGGTGAGTGTAGTATGTGGCCTCCGTCGCTGAGTCTCTGACTCCCTGGAGGTCTCGCTTAATAATTTTTTATAATAATTAATAATAATAGCAATAATTTACTTTCATCATTTTATCAGAAAAAAGTGACTGTCTCATTATTAGTCGGAGTGCAGCTAACTTGGGTCCTCGGGGAATTCACCTTGTTTGCAGTGCACCACAGCTCCGAAGTAACAGAACAAAAATAGTTAAGTAACGATGTTTAACGTATTTTTAATTATGTCCTTATTGATATTTAAAATTATGTGACATCCTGGATGACACTGCACTGCCCATGACATACATTTCGACGGCACCTTTCTCACGGAAATCTGTCCTTCTTCATAAACAGGAAGTGCGCGCAGGTGAAGATTATCTTTGTGGTTGAATTTCTCTTTGCTTCCTAATAATTTTGGCGACGTAGTGCATTTTAATAACCAAGATTTCTTCGATCCCATGCTCTTCGAATAAAAAAGCGTTTACGGTATACTGAAAAGAGATTGTTTCTTGGAATTATTCGCATTGGATTGTTTTCTCCTTCCAAGGGGTGGTTAAGGTGTCGCTACTGCATAATGTCTGCCGAATTATACAACGGATTTCGATTATTTAAAGCGATGTACTCGTTGCGATCTTTTATATTCGAGATTGTGATCGATTTGGCTTGGAATTCACTTGTGGCATTTTGAATCGATAGCGAGGGGCGGGCGGCAAGCAGGCCCCTTGAGAAAAGCTGTGACTGCCTGAAGACAACTCGCAGGTGCTTCTAATGTTGGAAAGAATTCCTTCTTGAAGTAATGCATTGAGATTAGATAAATGAATAGTGAATGCCCTGAACCAGTGGGGCGGGGGGGGTGAATGATATTTTGCTGTCGCTAAATAGGACGAGAACACAAAAGGTTGTTGGATTTGACCTTGACTATGCTAGTAAAGGGGGAGAGGAGGGAAATGTGGGAAATTTGCTATTCCCAGAACTCCTCTTCAGTTCACTGGAATTTACCCCAATCTTCATGAGATTAGATTTGGTTTCAGAGAGATCATTTTTGTTGATGAACTTAGTCAAGATGATCGAAGCCTGTTTGAATTAATTCTCACTTCCAAAGTGGAACTGAATTTGAAAATCAATTAATAATAATAATAATAATAATAATAATAATAATAATAATAATAATAATAATAATAATAATAATAACCGACAAGCTGACTTTAGACATTTTTTTTTTTAGTGGGAAAGAGTATTTCGTAACTTCATTTTTCCGGTACAAACGATCAGATTACAAAGAAAAATTCAAGTCAACAAAGTGAAATCTCATTTCATTACGTTCAATCAACCGGTAGAATATATTAATTATTCAAGCCGGTTCGGATCGCTTTGCCAATAAAATTTGTTCGCAGAAATCATAATTAAATCACGTCTTGTGTCGATCTTTTTCAATCCTTAAGACATTTTTAAGATACCTGAATTGGTTTCAACTGAAAAGGGGAATGACCGTACATTTTACACGGAAAACCAAGCAATTGTCTGCGTTTATTTAAAACGTCAAAGCTTTCATCTTTTCGTCATAAAGTAATTCTAATATCATTCTATGAACTATTTAAAGGTGTTTTAATTCATTTTAGAATTTTAGAGCAGATTTGTTTTAAAATTATTTATAGAAATATTTAAAGGTCTCAAGTAATTTGTGAGTTCCATTGTTATTTTTAAGAAAAAATTAAATAATTGCACGATTGCACTGCGTAAACTTAGAATGGATGGCATCACTTTAACGAAACCCAAATTAGTCTAATTTAGTAACGAACTCATCCAAAATTTCAGAGGTAAAGAGATCGAGACAACAGAAAAATAAGTAATTCGCTTTTCAATGCTTCAAACCACTTGCTTCAATCTCTTTCTCTCAATGAAGTGAAGCCAATCCCGATCTGCTGATGGTCTGCAGTGGGTTTCATTTTCTTACCTTGAACTGATCAAGAGACCTTTTAATCTTCTCCTTCGGAAATTATAATTTTCGCAGATGGAAAGCTTTAAATACGAAACAAGCCGATGAACAGTCTGGTGGATTAGGACAATTTTCTTAAACTAGAAACGTCATTTGTCTGCCGAGTGGATAGGGGGATCACAGAGCGGTAAATCCATCCGTACCACAAGAGCGGAATTGATGTCGGTAAACATCTTTACGAATTCCGTGGCCACTGAGAGCCCACACCCTTTGCTTACTGGAGGGTATAATTACTCCTACATGGGTAATCAGATCCTTTTAATGACCTGTGTAATTACGGGGATGATCACAGTGCAGGTGCTGCTACCTAGCGACCTAAACGGAAGCTTCAAGATCGAATGAATTCAAGAACAACTCTTTTGTAGTTTTGCCGTTTTTGTTGCTTCAGACTTTAGTTTAGGGAAAGGGATCGGCAATTGATAAATATAAACAGATTGCTATTCAAGGGGATGTGGCTAACATACATTTGATTTTTCAGTTATTGTATTTTAATGCGTTTTACAACCAATTTTCTTTAGTAAACTTTATTCAAAATTTTTAATTTGTTTTCTTCAGAGAGCTTTGTAATTGTAATTTCCCCTGGATAGGCTACCAAACTTTTGCAGTGTGAGTTCTGCTTTCCCTCCAAACCTGCCTTTTCGGAGGGAAAGCAGACTCCCACTGCGTAAGATGGAAAGAGATTCACCCCTAGCTCTCGACTACTCTAATAGCCTTAGGGGAAGGAGCAAGAGGAACGACAAGAAAGAAAGAAGAGTAGGGACCGGTCTACAGCTAATAATCAGATGTATATTAAGTGAAGGAAGACACGGTCCAGAATCAGGTTCCTTGGATTTATCGCTCCCGTACTCACTAAAGTGAGCCCTTGAGGTAAAACCACACAGAAAGGATGAATAACAAGAGGATTCTGAAATTAGCATGTAAATATAAACCTACTGGAAGGAGAAACCGCGGGAGTCCAAGATCAAGAGGGAAAGATCAACTTCATCTGCAGAGCAGGAACAGGACATAAAAAGTATACCTGAATTGCTCAGATGACGACGACAAATTTCCTTTTGAATTAATTAACATCTACTTCTTCTTCCTTTCCAGGCTTATAGGCCACGTGGCCTGTTCCGGAGACTCAATTCCATCTTTTTATAGATCTTCCTGTGCATCGAGTACCTTTTGGGTGATAATTTGGAATTCGTTTAGGTATTCTGCTTCTGTTCGTTCTCGTTATATGTTCTTTCCATTTTTCTTTGTAGCAAATAACTGTTTCATTTAGGGAGGTTGTAATTCCAAGTTTATTTCTGATTTCACTGCTTTTCATTTTGTTCACTGTTGTGACTCCTTCAGTTCTGCGCAGAAATTTCATTTCGGATGATTCAGTTCTTCTTTCATCTGCTTTTTTTATTGTCCATATCTCACTCCCATAAAGTAAGGTTGGTTTAGCTACTGTATTGTAGATTCTTATTATTAATTAATTAACATAAAAATAATTTTTTTACTTATTCTTCTTCTGACCGTTTTAAGTAAAACATAATGATAGATTTCTTTTTTATTCAAGTGAAAACTCTAAAATGCTGATCGTTCTATAAAATTTTTGCATCTGATTATAATCCGTGTCATAACAGACTTCGTTGTCCCCTTGAGAATTAGAAATATCCCCGAGCTGTTAAAATGAAAATAAATAAATAAATATTAAATTGTTCAATTAATTCTCATGCAATGTCCATGAAAGTAATGGTTTCAGTTTTAAAATCATTACGTCAACAATGGTTCTTGCTTTGCTGAATCGTCATTCCCTTGATCGCCATCTGGTGGCAGAAAATATCTTTCTGTTATATTTCTAAATTACCAGTGAACAGAGATTGGAACTGCAATGTTTTGGACATAGCGAAAAAGGGATTATTTTTATTCTACATGGCACTTCAGGAATTCTTGCTTCTGTGCCAGAAATCATTTATCATCTATAATTTGAAGCGACGGGTGGGGGAATAAGGGGGGGGGATATTAACAAAATCTAACTGGATTTGTCATGTTGTAGAGAGATTTAGAAAGATCGCAACGATGGGATTTCCATTTTTATGTTTTTCCAGGACACCTCTGAACATGTTCAATTATATTTCTGGTTCGCATTAGCTTTATTTTTAGGGGGGGACAAAAAGACATTTCCTGAGGAGGAGGGATTTGCAATGAGTACTCGAAGCACTGTTGCCCTCTGGCAAACGATAAGATATTAATAAAAAGAGTGGCTTCGATTGTTTAGAAGAAAGCCCCCCCCCCTTCTATTATTAATAATAAAAGGCATCTTTCTCTCTGTTAACGGGAAGAAGTAGAAATTGTTTGCTCTTCTCTCGCTCTGCACGCCCCGAGGAAGTTTAAGCTCGAACACCTTAAGAAATCAGAACTTCGCTTTTAAAATTCACGGTGAAAATAATCGCGAAATATTTCCCTGTAGCAAACATTTTTGAGTAAACAGTTCAAAATTCTTATCTTTTTTTAGATGGGTGGTGATGGGTTTAGCATAAATGTGACGTCAAAAGTGCAGCGAAGGAAATGATGTTGGAGAACGAGAAACACTCCGTAAAAGGAAAGAGGATGAAATCATTTAAAATGGTTCGGAAAATAAATATTTGATGAGTTCATCGCTGAGATAAGGCAGGCAGAAACGAACTGTTACAAGCCGCAATTGCCTTAGGACAGTGCCTAACCTAAAGAAATGAACAGAGGGCGTTGTAGTAGACCACCTCTGGTTAGCTAGCTGATTAGTATCAAATGTTCTGAAAGCTAAAAGAAACTCATCGGGTTGCTTTTCTGACTGACAGATGCACACGGTCTGGTATTTATTTATTATAACTACATTTCGGTGTACTAAACTGCGGCCTGTCCGTTCTTCAATAGCACCGTCTGCATGTTTATGTTCGTAACTTGCTCGAGAACGCAGAAAGACGGGAAGTAATAGCGGGAATATAACGACTCGTCTATTTCATTCTTGCGGAAACGCACATTATTATAGTACGCCCACACTTTGTAGAGCACCACTTGGCTTTCTGTCAAGAATAGTCGATTCATGCTGAAGGATTTACGAATTGGTTGCCAACATACGAAATCACGTGCTTTCTTGTCTGTCGCTGTACTAGTTTAAAAACTACAATGTTCGTAAAAGAAAAGCTAAATTTTCCGACCTGTAATAATAAACAAGCTCATCCCAGAAGACGGATTGATTACCCTTTTATCGGAATGGATTCTTCTTTTTGCGACATGCGCAGAAGTGTCGAAGGATCTCTAATGTGTGGGCGTACTATACTTTATCACTTCTTATCCAGCTAGAAATTAATCTTAACTAACTGTTGCCATTCAAATAGGTAATCGTAACGTTGCATCGATATTTAAAACGGTTTGTGATACAGACAAATGACAGCGTTATTATTATTATTATGTCACACCTCCACGTAGTCCAAAGACTCATCGAGGGAGGGCACCTACTCTACGACTCTGTCTCCACCACTCAATCTACCAAATACAACGAACCGCAAATACACCAATGCCATCTACCGCCGACGAACACTACCACTAGTATTTTCACGGACAATCACAAACACTCATGGCGGGATTCTAACCCTCAGCCCTTTGGCTTGAGAGCGGATACGCAAACCGCTCGGCCAACAAGGCCGGCAAGAAGTTATCTCTTCTTTCTAACGAAATTATGATTTTTTTTTTTATGTTCTTGGACTTGAATACTAAATACGATCTCATGTTTTCCACGGCAGTGATTTTAAAGCATCCGGAAACAGTTTTCGGACTTTTTTCCAGATGAGATTACTACAGTTAGAATTGTACGAATTTATCGTTTTAAAGGAGGCACAAGAAGTCTCTCAGTGCATCCTTTTAAACGATATTGGATACAGTATTAGGTTTCTAAAGACATTAAAATCCCCATTTTGTTTTCTAGAACATTTATTCTATAAATATACCAGAAAACAATTCGGAAGCTGCGTTTCATTTATGGAGTATACTTGTCTTTCTTGTTGGCAGCTCTTTCGGAGACCAGACGGAAGGCTAAAAGCTCAAGTCGTTACAGCTGCCAGTACAGATAGAGAGATATTAAACTTATAACTTTTTCAGCTAGAAAAAAGTGTAAATAATGCTTTAATTTTATAGATAACACTTGCATGCTGTTGTAATCTCGAACCAGCAAGATCTTTGTTTTTATGATCCAATTTAAAAATTTTTGGTCGTATAATTGAGATTATAAATGAAACATCAGACAGCCATTTTCGCTTCTGTTTTGTTATCTTCAGTTGAATGAACCACGGATTGGTTGATTACTTTAGGATGTTTCTTCATAATGCAATTAATAATGTTTTCTTTAGTGAACTTTATTTGAATAGTATTAAACAAACAAAAATTTGTTTAATTTTTGTTAGTTTTTCCAAATGTAAAACAACTATATACACATACGGCTGTTAACAGCAATGTTCCATCTAGCACTGAAATGTATATATACGTTCCTCATACTTTTTGTTAATTCCGAAAGAAAAAAAAATTAAAACTTTTTTTTTACCTGTTAATAACAGACATAAGAAAACATTCGAAACTAGTCTTGACGAAATTTATTAAAATTTAAATTTCGATATTTTTATGTTTCGTTTTTCCTTGTTCTTATTTAATGTAAAAATATAGGTGGCGGTCGATTAATTATTTTTCCCTTTTCCTCTTTTAGGATCATGTTTTAACGCTAGGGGGCTGTGAGATAGCAGACGACGAACATGGCGATAAAGCTGTTTTGAGTTGAAAGCTGCGAACAAGGTGAGCTTATTTGAGTGGTTTAATCGCATTTATTGACAGCTGAGGTGTCCCTAAACATCGGCTAACTGTTAGCTACGGCAATATTATTTCCGAATACATTTGGTATTAATGGCACCGCTTGTTAAATTGTACTCATAAATCGCCAGTCTTACGATTGAGGTATTTCTCAGCCTGTTTTCAGTTACAAATTCCTTCCACACTCGAAAGGAAGATGATTTGCATTTAAAGTTGCCACAAGCTGTAATATGCTAATCGTGCAAAAAATAAGAGTTCTCGTGTACACGTTATTAATGACGGGGATTGCTGTGGCTGTCCAGTCGTCATGGAAAGTAATCGAAGTTTACTGATTATCCGTCTTTTTAAACATAATTTCTTCTGTAAAAATGATAATAAGAATTCGAATACAAACCATGTAAACTTCGTTAGTGTATCGTTTTCAGCTTGGTCGACTTTTGTTTTAGTTAGGAGAACGTTTGAGGCTCTTTTTTTTCCCCAGCAGTTTCCCTTAAGTGGCCTGTTTAAGCAAAGAGCGATATTAAAGAGAAAATAGTTCAGTAGAACTAAAAATGAGACTGACGAAAATATATTTGATCAAATTACCATATTTAATGTAACGGATTTCTGGGAGAGGAAGTTAAAAAAGTTCAGTGTAGTCGTTTGATAGCTTTTGTTTGTTTTTCCTTAAAACATTTTTCAAATTGAGTTTCTATCCTTAAACCGATTTTCAATTATAATGGGCTGAAATGTGTGGGTGATGGAAGCATTACTCAAACTATTTGTACATTGAATATATATTCATTCGTGATTCCAGTTTTTAAGCAAGGGTTAAAGCCTGCGACTGTTTGTGCTTAGTTAGACTTTAATCGGGTTGAATTTTATTTGATCTTCAGAGCCTCGTTTACGGGATTTAAGAATTTACGTTAGGTTTGTAATTCTTCGTTTAGGCCGCAGTGTTTTTTATTTATCTGTTCTTACTTTTACTGCTGTTGATATCTGTGATGTCTTTGGATGTGGATTCATCAGTGAAAGATATTTTAAACATCGCGATCAGATTCGCTGTTTAGTGCTCAGATATTCGTCAACAAAATAAAAGTAAAATGAAAACGGCTTTAATTTCCAGTTTTATTAGTCATATTCGTAACACAATAGTACAGAATGTCTCTTCTATTACATTCCAATTACGTTTTCAGAAGTTATCACCAACGTGCGTTAGTACCATTGAAATCAAAACATTCTGTTGCACACCTAGTGAAAATAAGATTATTCTCTAAGGTTTGCATCAAACACAAGGTTATAGAATTCTGAAAGCTGTTTTAACGTGGCAGTTGTACACTTCTGTTCACACAACATTTATTTCATCCTCGTGGCGATGAAATAAACAATATCAACAAGAAACTCAGTGAAAGGATTGATTCAAAGGAGAGAAGTATGGCATGAGAAAGGACAAGAAAGAATTACTGGTAGTAGCAAAAGAAAAGAGTGAGAGAATTAAGATAGTGAGTCTGTTACTACAGTATTACAGAGTAGAGCTGAGGAGGACCATAATAGCGAATGACTCGATGCGTAGATTATGCAAGAGGAGTGGCGTAGAGTGAATTTGACAGACAAAAGAACTTATACCAAAAGGATGAGTTGCATCGGAATGGATTTGGTGATAAGAGTCTGGAAAAAGTGTTGTTAAATATTTATTCTAACTAAACCAGAATGGAATAGTTAGTATAAAGCGTCACAATAGAGGTAGACCTAAGGGTCGTTTCTTTGCCATTTAAGTTTCGGCACTGGTTAGATCATCCGAGACAAAGTTACTGGCATTAGTGAAACATCGCTGACAGAAGATGATATAGTTAGGGGATATAATGTGAAAGGTATAGTATAGAGAAAATAATCGGGAGAGGAATGTTGTTGATGATAGCCGATGAACTGCAGTCAAAGAGAGTAGAAGTTCGAATGCAGGACAGTGAAAGCAGCACATTTGAGGCCATCTGGTGTGAGATTGAGGCCAGTAGAAAAAAATATAAATGCGGATACTACTATAGACCAGGGGATGGAAAATATCATGGAGATAGCATGTATCGGAAAATGGCTTCACTGAGTGGAGGGCGGATAATTATTATGGGGGGGGGATGTCAACTATGGGAACATAGATAGGAAGGAGGAGAAGACACATGGGAGGAAAGAAATGGAATTTATGCAGTTACTAAGGAATAAACACCTGAGACAACATGTAATCGAATATACTAGGGGAATATACTAGTAATTAGTATATTAGTAATAGGGGAATGGAATATACTAGTAATTGCATCTGAGAATTTGTCTGTAACAAATATGACCACTTTGCCGGCAATTGAAGAGACAGACTGATCTTATGGTCTTGAAATGGAAGGTGGCTAAATGTATGGAATTTCAGTTAAGACGGGGGGTATATGTGGAACTGCAAGGCTGGTGATTATGAAAAACTTAGGAGGTTGCTTGGATCAGTGCCGTGGCAGGTGAAACAGGAAGGGGTGGATGTTGGTTGTGCATTGGAAGTGGCAAAGGAATGTTTGTGGGAAGTAATGGCAGACTGCAACCTAAAGTAGGAGAGTAAATCAAGTGGGAGTTAAATGGATGAATATCATCATTAAGCTGGAGCTGCAAAAAAAATGTGCAAGGAATGCAAGGAGGAAGGTGACTAGCAGACACATGAGCAGCCCAAAATGATAACTAGTGTTGTAAGAAAGACAAAAGCAGAGTATGAAAGGAAATTAGTAATGCAAGAAAAAGTTATTTTGATATATTGCAATAAAAGAAAGATGTTTACGGCAGAATGATTTTAATAAATGCCGATGGTAGGGAGGTAACAGAATCCGTCGAAATAGTAGAATTACTAAGTGAACACTTTGCAAGAGTATATCATTTACGGGTGATATTTCAGGAACGAGGCAGGCAAAGGCTTATATGGGAACAGAGGTAAATAAAATGAAAATGCATAGCATATTGGAGGGAAAAGAGAGGTAAAGGCTTATATAAGCACTGAAGTAAACGAAACAGACGTGCATAGCATATCACATAACATTGATGTGAATACAGCTGTGGGATTGGGTGGTATACCACTCGAATTTTACATCAAGCTGCTAGGGAATTGTCACTACATTTGACCACATTGTTTAATCTAAGTCTCAGCTCTCGGTTAGTTTCGAGGGGGTGGAAAGAGGGAAAAATATTTCCATGACCTAAAGGAGGCTCCCAGACTGATGTAGCAAATTACCGACTGATCAGCATATTAGGAGTTATCAAAGTATTGGAGAAGTTCGTGAAGAACAAAATACAGAAATGTGTAGATGGAAATGGGATATTGTATGCGGGAAATATGGTTTTGTGAAGAGGTAGGTCATGCCTCAGTAACTTGCTCACGTTTTATAATACAGTGACAGCTGAGTTGGATAAAGGTAATGGGTTTGCATCAGTGATTCTCCTGGACTTTGCTAAGGCCTTTGATAGGATACAAAGGAACTGTAATCAGTAACCTACACCATATGGGGATAGATATAAGGTTGGTGAGGTGGATAATAGAGTGGTTGATAGAGAGATATCAGAGAGTAGTTTATTCAGGAGTAGAATTCGAAAGAAGGACTGTGACTAGTGGTGTGCCGCAAGGTTCTGTTCGTGGAACACTACTGTATAATTTATTCATTAACGGTATAGGAAAGGATCTGAGAGGAACTATTCATTTGTTTGCTGATCATGCAAAGTTGGGTAGAGCAATAGTGAATGCACAGGATGTCAAAATTTTGCAGGATGATTTGGATAGATTGGCAGTCTGTGCAAAGGAAAATGGATATCGGTTTAATGTGGCAATGTGAAAGGTTTTGCATTTTGGGGTGAAACGATTATCAGCATACCACATTGGTGGAACCGCACCTCAGGAAATTGACGAAGCCAGAGATTTGGGAGTGTTATTGGATAGATAGTTAACATTTAGTGGGCACATAACAAAACTGAATAAAACAGCTCATCAGATTACTTGGTTACGAGCAGAGACAAGCAGCTAATTGTTTCTCTTCTGTTATCAGATCAAAACGTCACTGATTTACTTCCGGAATTAAATCACACGTTGAAATTAATTTAGTATTAGAAGTTGAACCGAATTTTGCACTTCTGATTGAAAGGATTCTGAGATGTTCATTGTACGCCAAAAGTACTTACCAACCTACTTGGCCAAATAGATATCAACTTCGCTGTCCAGACAACAGGCGGGAGGTTAGAAACCCATTTGGCACGATTAATTTTTCTTCTTGCGTGAGAGCACCACTCTTCTTGTTGGAGGCCTGAAGTTACCTGGAAGATTGCATTTGGCTGAAGCAGAGTCGCCGGATTATCACACCCTTGAGGGTTACAACCGCAGGTGGGGTTGTCGCACAAAAAAAAAAAAATCTTGAACCAGAATTAAACTGTATTAGAATTTAGAATATTCAATTATTCATTCAGGCGCCCTGTCTGTGAATGTTTTTTTCTTTTACAATTTTAAGAGCGAAGGCAGAATTTCTGTCCGATTATAACAGCTTTGAGAACCTTTCCAAGTGACACTATCAGTTTCAAGCCAATATAGTTTCTAAGTCGAAAAACGCTCGCAGAACTTACTACGCTAATGTTGCTAATACGTCAAGACATTTGACTTTGTCGTTTGTGGAAATCCGTGAATGTGTTTCTTAGTGTGGGGGTTGGAGCCGTGAATGTGAACACATTTACTGCGTAGTAAATAAAGGTCGTTCATTTACTGTGCAGCCACTCTCTCTTGAAGACGCAGACATACCAATAATATTAATTTTGTCCAGAAAATTGCAATAAAACAAAAAAAAAGAAGCTGAGTGACAGAAAAATTACTCAGCTTCTTTTTCAGTTTTAACATTACTGCTTTGAAAGACAAAACTTGATGTAAGAAAAACAGCAAATAAGTCCTCTTTAAATTTATCTACTGAAGAAACGCGAACTGCATTTTGAAGATAGTCAACTATCTCTCCCTCTCTCTCTCTCTCTCTCTCTCTCTCTCCTTAAAATGCATAATAATGACAGCCATTATAAATTTTTCCCGCACTCGCATCTCATCGAGTGAATGGCAAAATAAACACCAGATCCGATCCACTCTTCGTTAGTGCCTTCACTAAGCGTAAATAATGTGTGGACAGAAGCGAATCGAGTCATGACAACAAGTGGGTTGTGCAGAATGACAAGGCGTATTATCAGAGTGGTCACGTTACTTAACCACTCATCAATATGACGTTTCAGAGGATGAGAATTTCAGAATACATCACTGCTTTAAACATGTTACGAAGAACATCGTCCTTCATAAACTGTTCTTCTGTATATCTATATTTACACACAAAACCAATTTCTCGTCTGTAATGAGCAGTCTCGATTTTATTTTCCTAAATCTTGTTTCTTTTACTCATGTTATAAACGCAAATCCAATCTCCAACTTTAAAGATCATCAGGGGATTCATTAAGAAAACCTTATAAATCATTTTATTTCTGTTTGTCATCCAGTTTTAAACAGGAATGAATTTTATTATTACTACTACTATTATTATTATTTTTATTATTATTTACACTCACGATATTAATCAGCTACCACTCAAAGGTAAGATATTCTACTACGCAAACGATACAGCAATAATATCCATCCATAATAACGCAAGCATAGCCCAAACAAATATGCAACATGACATAAATCTGATCATAGACTGGCTCACGAAAAACTCCATACACCTAAACTCAGAAAAGACAAAATTAATGATATTACGAAATCCACTGACTCGACCAGTTGATAACAAATATATAACCATCCAACATCCACTTTCCAAATAAAAAACACACAGAACAGCAAAACCACTACAATCACTCAGGTTGAAACAATACGATACCTTGGAATTTACTTCGATGCAGATATGAACTGGAATAGCCACATAACCCATCTACACAACAAACTCCAAACAATAAGTGGCAAACTCTACAGGTTAAAAGACATAGTTCCCATACGCCTTAAAACACTAATATACAATGCACTATGGAAAATATACGAAGATACGCTATAACAACGTATGCTTTCTGTGCACCCTACAGACTAAATAGATTAATGTCGTTACGGTACAACATGATAAAACTGATCTTTTGGGAACAAAGAGAAAATCACGACCTTATAAATATTGCAATGTCAGAACACAAAATACTGACAGCAAAACATTTATGTCACTATGCCGCTTTGCTAAAACATTATTTCGATGCCAACTACAGGACAGTCAGAAATACATACCGTATAACAAGACCTCAGACTACTAATTATATCACATATAAATACAATAATCACTAAGGAAAGGCCACGCGAAACTTCTACATCGCAGACATGATAATCAAATTGCCTTTTGAATACAGAAACCTTACAAACTACAATAGCCTGAAAAGAGCTCTAAGGATGAACAAGAAACACGCACCCAAAATACCATACAAACTTAATGAAACACAATATATTCGCTCAGGCTTCCAGTTCAGCGACGCATCAATACATTCCAAGTTACTGTGTGTGTGTGTGTGTGTGTGTGTGTGTGTGTGTGTGTGTGTGTGTGTGTGTGTGTGTGTGTGTGTGTGTGTGTGTGTGTGTGTGTGTGTTTGCGTGCGTGCGTGCGTGCGTGCGTGCGTGCGCGCGCGCGGGAATTTCTCAACCAACTGCTGCAGTGGAAATCAAGCCAATTAATCAACACAGCAGCAAAAAAAACAATAAATAATAAACAACTGGTGTAATCCTTAGATAAGCTCACAAATAAGCTTCGAGGATGAAAGCTGAGAAAATATATCTCATCTCATCCAAGATAAAAAATAAATAAATAAATAAATAAATAAATAAATGTATCATATATATAATCAAATGCATGTAATGTAAGTTTCACATGTAAACACATGTATGTAATGTATGTATCGTATGTTATAAATTATTATAATTATTATTGCGTAAAAAATGTAATATTATTATTATTATTATTATTATTATTATTATTATTATTATCAGAATTCATGAATGTATCAAATATAAAGAAATGTATGTAATGTTGTATCATACGTAATGAAATGTATGTAATGTATGTATCAGATGTAATAAATTATTATTATTATTATTAAAAATATGTATGTAATGTATCTGAGACAATAAAATGTTTAAACAATTATTATTATTATATATATATATATATAATACTATTTAGTATTAGTCGTTTTCATTGATACACAAAACCTTGTTGAACAAACTAACACATATCGTAATCGGAGGTCACCTAATGTAGTGGTTCAAAGCATACATGAAAAACAGAAAGCACATCACACGTATAGGATCAGCACACAGCAAAGAGGTACCAGTAATCTGTGGAGTACCACAAGGGGCTGTTCTTTCTTCCATTCTGTTTAACATATACACACGCAATATTAGCCATATTCCCCTAAAAAGTAAAATCTTCCAATACGCAGACGACGCGGTCTTAATGTCCATTGACAGCAACGCATATATAGATATATAAGATATATATCTTATACAAATATGCAACACGACATCAATCTGGTCACTCGCTGAAAACGTCTTTTATATAAACCCTGGAAAAACAAAGTTAATGATATTCAAAAACCCCTAAACCCTGCCCACAGAAACGAAATATCTCACTATCCGACATTCATCCTCCTATACACAAACCGCTGATCCTGAAAGCACAACCATCACACAGGTGAAAATATCACGCTATCTCGGACTTCACTTCGATGCTGATCAAAGTTGGAATAGCCATATAAACTACTACTCACACAACAAACTCAGGATAATAGCAAGCAAACTATATCGATTAAAAGCGTTGCTCCGACACACATAAAAATAAAATACTAATCTATAAAGTATGTGAAAACACTTTAAAACACGCAATTACATCATATGCATTCTCCGTAGACTACAAACTTAACAGCTTACAAGCGATGCAAAATAAAATGCTGAAACTGATATTCTGGGAACAAAGAGAACAGGCTCTACTTATACGAACAGAACACAAAATATTTGAGGTGAAACACTTATGCCACTATACAGTCATGTTGAAAGATGACTTCAGTCCAACCTATAGAGTAACCAGAACAACATATCGCATAACAAGATTATGAAGGACGCCCAAAAAGTGGAACCAAACCAGAAATCATTGATCAAGTACACGATATGGCATTGGATGACCGGCGAGTCAACGTTCGTGAAATTGCTGAGACTATAGGCATTTCAAAAGAACGCGTATGATATATTTTCCACGAAGAATTGCAAATGAAAAAGCTTTGCGCAAGATGGGTGCCACGCTTGCTCACAGGAGATCAAAAAGGCACTCGCATGAAAATCTCTGAACAGTGCTTGGAGCGTTTTAACAAGAATAAAACTGATTTTGTGAGTCGATTTATTACTGTGAATGAGACTTGGAATCACCATTACACACCAGGATTCAAACAGCAGTCGAAGCAGTGGACAGAAGCCGGTTGTTCAGCGCCAAAGAAGACAAAGTCAGTTCCATCAGCAGGAAAGGTCATGGCATCGGTGTTTTGGGATGCTAAAGGCATTTTGTTTATTAATTATGTTGAAAAGGGTAAAACAATAATCGGGGAATATTATTCCGATCTTTTAACCAGAGTAGATGAAACAATTCGTGAGAAAAGACCTGGTTTGCAGAAGAAAAAAATCGTTTTTCATCAACAATGCACCTGTCCAAAGGTGGTTTGCAATGGGGAAATTAAGGGATCTGCACTATGAATTGTTGGAAAATCCACCCTATTCCGCAGATTTGGCTCCCTCTGACTTCTGTCTCTTCCCCAAACTAAAACTCTTCCTCGCTGGTCAGCGTTTTTCTTCGAATCAAGAGGCGATTGCAGTTCTAGAGAGGGATTTTGCAGATCTTACCGAGAACTACTACAGGGACGGGATAATGGCGCTGGAGCATTGCTAGAATAAATGTATTAGTCTTAAGCAGTGGTCAGCAACCTTTTTAATATGAAGGGAGCAATATTGTGGGCGCCATGATGCCCACAATATTGCAAGTTTATTATGCAATAATAGTGTGGTAATAACCACACTATTATTGCATAATAAACAAATACATTTGCCATTGTGATTGATAAAGCAAGGAGCGCGCATCTGATCTGACAGATACACGCTAATTGTTAACATGAATATTCTTTAACGGTTAAAGAATATTCATGTTAACAAGTGGACGAGAGACCTCTGATCACAAGTAGTTTGAGTTGTTGACGTCATCTAGTTATCAATGCGACCTCTTTCACTACCCTTCACACCATTTCTAAACGTTCTTAGAACCCTTTGTTTTTTAGTACGTGTGTTTGTTTGATCACTCCAGGTTGCTGATCTCTGCAAGATGTGTTTTACATGTATGGAACATTCTAAGGAAAAAGGTCTGGAGCTTGCTCCACCTTTACTACGAGTTGTCCATATAAGGCACTACTAAATGCTTGCATCCGCCAAAACGTTTAGTTTCTATATTTGGCACCAAACTCTTGTAGTTTCTATATTCGACTATGAAATAATGTTGGATTCAATATTCACTTAATTTGTACCATCATGTATTATATTTGCAGTGTTTTTTCTTTATGTTTTCTTGCATTTTAGCACATACTAGTAATGAATATATCTCTCAGATATCCTGCGATCTACGCTGCAAAATTACCGCTGCGAGCGTCAAAGCAGTTTACAATAATTTCTCTAAGGGCGCACTAAAAATTAATTGCGGGTGCCATGGCGCCCGGGGGCACTGCGTTGCCGACCACTGGTCTTAAGAGAGATTATGTTGTTGAAAAATAAAAATAATTTTGAAATTATAAATTCGTTTTTTCATTGTTAGGCCCAGAACTTTTCAGACCATCCTCGTATATATAATCAGAAATACCACCCAAAGAAGCAAGTCAATATTATAATCGATTTAATAAAAAAAATCATTATTATTATTATTACTGACCCTCCATTTTCGAATACTGATCGCCGGAGGTGAGTTAAGAAACCACAATTAATCCCTCTACTCCTTTAACCCATTTAATATCTTCGTTCTCCCCCATCCTTTCAAGGAATCCCTCTCATCATCCGCCATGCAAGGAAAGGTTACTCCGTTGTAACTCAACTGGGATAATCTTCTTAGTTTGGCGTCTTTCGTTTTTTCCTCCTGTGGAAAATCTGCTCACAATTCATTGAATTAACCCAAGATTTCCTTAGCAGGAATATGTTCACATAAACAAAAGCTTGAATTTTTCTTGAGCAGGACTAGAACAGTCTGTTATGAATTACGATACGGCCGAATCAATTAAGGCTGTAAGACCAGATGGATCATTCCTCGAATTTTAACCCTTGTTTTTCCGCCCACAAAGGATCGTCGAAGCAAACTTATAGGAACGAAGAATATCTTGTTAAGCACCACACTGGGGTAACGATAATAAGCTAGCAATGAAGAATTCCATTGAGGAAATATTTCTTTATGTATGTGGGGTTTAACTAGAAAAAGGAAGATGAGGATTACCTATTGAAGAAGAACATTGGAGAAGATGAAGTGTGATGATCGCATCTGCATTCTCTTCAGCTCCTTTCTGATCAGGAGGCTGGTGATTGGAAAATCCCAAATGGGTAGAATACGAAGATGACAATGAAGGGCAGAGGATTAGAGACAAGCAAGAAAAGTGCGTTTATAGAAGAATTCAATGGAATTCTTCTATAAATGAAGAAATTTATTATCGCAACCATTGAATCCAAAGACATTTATGGTAAGATGAGTTTCTCCAGTTGAGCAAGGATCGATTAAATTCGAGTTGTCGGTGTGTCCATCCGCAAATTATTCCTCTGCTCTGACCAGACGGATTTCATTGAAATGTTTTAAATGATCGGTAAAGAAATCTCCCTCGCCATCTCGAGGTTCGTTCCCAATTAGATCACTTTGCAGGTGGATAACTCGATTGTCTGCGATCATTTCCTCGCTTGTCCTTGCGTTTGCTGCACCCAGTTTGCTATTTTGTTATAAAATGAGCAACACTCTTCTGTTTTTCACTATCCATGACGTGGCAAGAGGGAGGACTTTTCCAATCAGAAAAGTTGAATTTCTTTCATCCACTAGAGATCGCCAGACATTACCGGATAGTGCACTGACCTTTATTTAGCTACATCGGCTGTATTTCCAAAGAGCAGCAATGCCACCACTAAAACTGATTGAAACTAAAACTGGAATGGTAATTCTACATACGTTTTGTGCAGATCCTGCACAGCAAATTGAACTCACTTCCATCCATCTTGAGCAAACGACTTCAATTCGGAGTTGTTTTGGCCAAAGATTACAAAATGAAGCCAATCTGGAGCTGACCGAACAAAATTTAAAGTGCATCTGAAATACCAAATTATAACTTCCGTCCAATCAGAGCGATCCTTTTTACTTTGCATAATTTTAAAAAGTTTGTCTAATGTGGAATCCCCCCTAACCCTGAAAACGATCCGACTGTAATGAAACATGGAAGTAACTCGAATGATTTTTAGAACTTTCCCAAATACGAGGACTGGAGTTCATTAAACTTTTTCTAGGCAGAGCCGAGAAATAATTTCCTTCTGGACGGACAAATTGAATCCAATATATGCTTGCATTTTTATTGGTTTCGGAGAATAAGTGAAAAATGAATTTTTTTTACAAGAGATCATATCATTTTCATTTTATTTCTGTTAATCCAACCAAGGAAGTGTAATGAACGTATTCTAGGATTAGTGCTGTTGGGTGGATTAACGAAAATCTGAAACTCTCTGGACCAAAGTTGATACGCTTTCAAACCACAGCAAGCATCAAACCAATATTGTGGCGTCACTCGTGACGATGGCTGATGCACTTTTGGTTGCCTCTTAAGTCTCGAATTCACTTCTGGTTGTCTCTTCAGTCTCGCAATATGAAAACATCCTGGTCACGATTGCTAACGAGACAGCATAATGGATTGGACTCACTTTATGAAGCAGATGACTTTCATCGAACGGTGAAACTACCTGCTCGCTTATTTCAGGCCTGAAATGGATTGAAAAAGATCCATGTTTGGTCTCTCTCGAGTAGGAGGATTTCAGATTATTCAACTTTAGTCTCCTCCCCATCTTGCTAATGAGCAATAGATCTTCAAACTTGTGTGAACTTTCAAAATTCTTTTACTGTTTTTTTTCACCTATCACAGGTAACGAAACAAATGCCACTGACTTTAACTCATGCTTCCAAGTCTGTATGATTTTTTGCGTTTACTTCCAGATATCGCACCACCTTCAAATGAATATCCATTCCTTCTTTTCCAAGCTTGCAGTTGATATCACGATTGGTGAGATTTTAAAATGAAAATCAGAAATTCAAAATCACTTCAAACAAAACGTTCTTTATCTTGCACTTGATGTGAAATTCCAAAACCTTTTCATACATCGAATGTACTAAACCACAACACCAAGTGTATTCATACAATCTACAGTATTTCTGTTTGAAACTGCATTTGGAGATTGTAGTACTTTGCTATTTGGTAACAAATTTTGAGATCCCAATGTTACTTGGGATCACAAAGTTTCCTCCGTAGAGATATGCTCAGTGCAGTTTGCTTCGTCCTACTGTGAAGAAGCTCATTCGTAGATTAATGTTTCAATCTACTAATTACATCGGGGCATCGAGTTCACTCGAAATGGAGGGATGGGGAGAACTTCGAAAGATTACGACAAGCGGGACAAGACTATTCCCACAGATGATGTGGAAAGGAATTGCAGAACAGCAAAGAAGGTAGCTGAGTTAGCGGCAAACTAAGCCCAGAAAGCTTACGTTGAGATAATTAATTTTCCGTTTGTTAAAACCCTTTGAGCGACTTGATCACATTTCTCAGAGTTTCTTGTTTAACGAGGGAATTTCGATAATCGCGTCCTTGACAAATTTCACTGAATCGCCTTCTTCGCTCATAGCCTCAATGCTTATCCTCACACATCCCCGTTTCCCTCTTCATCGCATCCCAAGGAATTCTACCCGGAAGTTCTCAAATCACGCGGGTAAAATACTCCCAAACTTGCAGGCTTTTGTGAGCTTCCAGTTGCCTGTCAGCTGAAGGTCTTATCGCACTCACAGCACTGGCGAGTCTTCTCTACACAACACTGATGTAAAATGATAATGGGGTAGTTTTTTTTCTTTTTATTTAAGTAAAGACGTAGCAGTCTAGTAGACGGGAATGGGGATATTACTGCATCGAAGTCATTCCACAGCGAATGTTCGTAGAACTTGCTACTCTTAATAGCTGCGAGGTAGCCATCAATGGACGTGAGTGTTGGTGCTCTGCTTAATTGACTTGACGAACTGCCTGCGGTCGAAAAAGGACGGTAAGGAGTCATTTGACGTTTATGTGAAACTGCTTGGGCATTAAGGAGTTTTGATTGTCCACACTCGGCATTGCAAAATGTATAAATAACACTCCATGTAAGAATACACCAAACCGAATCTTGACCTGTAAAACGAAAATATGAGTCCAACTGCTCTTCTTCAGAATATGAATTTGAACACCATAATAACATCCCCAAAATACCTGATGGATTATGAACTGTATTGACAAGTATACTCTCACTATCTGAAAAGTATCTGAAACGGATCTGACTACCTTGTTACGTTAATAATAATAATAATAAGAAGAAGAAGAGCGCAATTGACAGTGCTTAGGAAAGTAATGTCATAAGCCATCTGTATGCGGCATTCCGAATACTGAAAGACTCTTCGATAATATAATAATTTACGCTCCATAGCTTAAATGGTTTCAAGGATGTCCTTTTGCTTTACAGACCCGGATTCGAATTTTTTTGATGAACCTTCATCATGGCTTTTGAAATGAAGGCACCTTATTCTGTCTCATACAGCGGCAAAAAGAGTTTTCCTCTTGAAAACAGGCAATCTGGTCACATGAACACACACATCAATGCACACACCTAATCCGTCGGATCTCATTTTGAAAGTCCGCATGGTGAGATGTGGGTGTAATCGTAAGCTTAAAAGAGCGAAGAAAGAGCTAGTAATTCCTTGCACTTCATAATGCATTCTGAGATGAAGAAAGGAACACTCTGGTCTTGGATATGCAGAGAGCTTCCTTGAAAACCACCTTTAAGCAGGTGCTTCACGTGGTTTGCACTGTGGTATTTCTAGTGTGAATCCTATCGAAATCTGGACCACGAAAGAGCGAGGGAAAAATTAAATACAATAAGAAAATGAATATTATAGTTCAATACTGATGGAGATCAAATTCTTTTCCCCCTTCTAACAGTGCTTGCCCCTCTTTCCTTATGAGAAACCGAAAAAACTACGTCAAGGCGAGGTGCCGATGAATTTTCTTCTTGCGTGGATGAGGGGCGCAGTGCGTTGTGACTCTGACTGTGATTGCACTTCAGGGAAACCACAAAATTATTGGAATACTGTGGATTCCGTGCTACTTGTTTGGCTTCGAGCAACAATTTCTCTCCATCTGTTTCTTCCAGAGGTCATTTAATGCCCTCTTTTGGCACATTTGTTAACTAACTTTTGTCTGAAAATAAATTCGGACATTTTCTCTGGAACTGAGGCGGTCCGAATTAAATTCTCTGAAAAAAAATCTCCACGGAGGAGGAATGTGCAAGTCATTCCTCGTAAATGGAGAAGAATAACTACTTTGCACAAAAGATTTTCTTGCTTTAATTAATCTCCTAAATATTCACTATATTATGAATCGCACAATAGATGATAATTTGAGGGTGAGGGATTTATAAACCTTAAAATTACAGGAATTCTGAAATCGGTCCTCTTTCCTTGAAGGAAAATGATATCTTTTCCTTACGAATGACTACCACCTTAGATAAATATGTCAAGAATTTATTTGGTTGATGCACTTCTTCACAAACTGCTCTCTCTCTCTCTCTCTCTCTCTCTCTCTCATCCTTGTTACATACGATCCGGACATTATGTTGTCTTGGTCAGAAGAGTTTGCTCCTCCATATTCATCTGGTCCTAAAGGCATTTTGAATGCACGATAATGGATTGAGTTTACGTATTATATTCTCGCGTGGCAAATGGTGTCCTTGATGCTTCATCACACACCTGATTCTGGCGGGCTTTGTTCAATATCCACAGAGAGATAAGAATGAGCAGACAGCTGTAGATAAATATGATGGACAAGTGATTTAGTTTTGTTAACAAAATCATTACATTCAAGAAAGCAGTGAAGTTTTCCATTAGGTTTTCGGTTCGTTTGAAATAACACGAATTCGTTGTTTTCCATTTTTTATTCGGTTGAGTGTTTGTACTTTCCAAAATTCGAATACTTCAAACAATTTAATGCCTCCGTATGTGTGTGTGTGTGTCTCTCTAGGTACAATAAGCAATCCTTCGAAAGAATAAAACAAGATATTTACAACAGAATCAGGAAATGTGTACAATTACTGTTTACGACCTTTTCATGAATGGAAAGAGTTTAAGACCAGCAATCAGAGTCCTGCTGTTCTTCTCTTGATCTCAATTTCCTCCTTTCCGACCATGCAAATCGCCCTTCAAGATTTTCCTTCTTCATAAAAGGAACTCGAAAATGAACGCCTCTGATTTCTATCTGGCGTTCATCTGCACAAGAACATCTCTTTTTCCTTCTTTTTTTCCTACCTTCTTCGCAATTATGGTTATGAAATTCCAATGTCTGGAATATTTCCAGGGGCAGTATTAAGTTCTCAAAATGCGAACCTCAATTTAAAATATCCTCTTTTTGCCTTTTTCAAGCTCTGTACTTTTCGTTCAGTGTTCAGGTTTTAAATGAAGAGCTCTTCATCCGACCATAATGTATTGTACTTTAACATTTACTAAATGAACAACTTGATCAGGCATTGCATTCAAACACGTCATGATGAGTTCGTTGGTAGGAGGGACTATCAAATATTACAGCACTCGTGTCTTAGCAATTAACAAACACCCTGTGATCATATAAGGCGATGGAGATTGGTATAAGACACTAAAAAGGGCATTACTCACCGCAGACAAATGTTCTTTGAACAGCAGAACATCAACGATCATCCGGCACGCACATCAATCCTATATCTTGCCATGTGATTCCTGTCTTTAGTGGCGAATGATTAGAGTTGATTGTGTGGGATTTCTTCATTCCCTCTCTCTCTCTAGATGTCTGCAGCTCCGCAATTAAGCGAAAGACAGACAAGGAGAACTCGGTTTCTCTTCATTTCTCGCACGCACATATCCCCTCCCCATTATAGTTCCCGAAGCCATTTATTCTTTTTTATTTATTTTTCCCCGCTGCTGGAAGAATGAACTGGCATGTTGCTAGTCGGAAAGAGTTGTCTTTTAAGTGGACGATAATTCTTGAGTGCTGATGGCCCCTCGGAAGGCTCCATCACCTTACTTGATTGCATCTCCTAGGAGACAGATGGCTCTCGGAAGAAACTAAATAAAGTCCGTGGGTGGGTGTTGAAGCACTCGCTTCTCCGCATTTCTCTTGTAAAAACCGAAGCAAGCAGATGTTATTATGGCTAAGATTGATTTCAGCTAATCGATATTTTCTGATTTGTAAATCAGTACACGATTTTGAATCTTCTTTCACTTCTAATTGCAATAAATGGAAATCAAGTAAGTTGTTAGTTCTCATCTATCTTGAAACGTTTCAACAAATAAGTTGTTTTCAGAATATCAGTTCCAATACCGCTTAGATGTATGTCCTGAAAAGATTGGGAATGGAGGTAGATTACCGCATTATCAGCAAAATATTAGCAATAGGATACATAATTTTTATTTGCTGGCTATTAAACACAATCGCACGTAAATGAGATTTTAGAAACGTGCTGTTTGGAATGACTTTAATTTATTTGCTGCTCTTTTCGGACGCCCGAGTTATCGCAGTAGCACCAAAAACGAATGTTTTTCTGGTGAGAACTGTATTTAAAAAGAAAAGCGATAAAATTCTCAGAACTTGGCTCTTAAGTGAATTCGTGTCTCAGAAGCTAAGAGAGTTTTAGGCAGTCAGTGTGCCTGAATCAGTATGCCTATGA
The DNA here is from genome assembly GCF_054136105.1 of Typopeltis vanoorti. Classification (NCBI taxonomy): domain Eukaryota; kingdom Metazoa; phylum Arthropoda; class Arachnida; order Uropygi; family Thelyphonidae; genus Typopeltis; species Typopeltis vanoorti. The sequence continues at coordinate 2,459,034 of NC_143558.1, forward strand.
AAGTGTATCCCATTAAAAGAAGAGCGACGTTTCTTATAACTGTGCAGGTGTAGTTAAACTGCAAGTCAAACTGCTGTTCTTTCTTTAAGTTTTTTTTTTTTTTGCGTTTAAATCATAAAAGAACTGGAACCTGCTCGGATGTTCATCGGAAGTGTGTTCATCGGTTCACGCAGATTGCAAAGGAGGAATGGAAAACACTCCTTTCCACTGCATTCACCAGCGACCAGTCGGAAACCACAAACAGCAATCTTTTCCAAGGCGGAATCCTCTTACAATTAGAGTCCTCGATCGCCGCAGTGTTCTGGATTCCTTCAAATTTTAACTCTGCGAATGAGATCTTCATCCTTCCATATTTCTGTTTTGTTTTCAAGAGAGAGAGAGAGAGAGAGAGAGAGAGAATATTTTCTGGAATAGTTCCCGATAACTGGAGACTCACTCTTCTCTCTCTCTCTCTCTCTCTCTAGGAAACTACGAGGAAAATCAAATAAAGTTTGAAAGAATCCAAGTTTTTCTTGATTTCAGATATTTCTTTTCATTCGCTTCAAAACTTGAATGTTCATTGTTTAAACTCCAGCGCCCTCCTTTCTTCCTCAGTCTTTTGCGTAGAGTGCACCGCGTGTGATTATTGTGCTCCAATGACGGAGGTCATCCACTCGCTGCTGAGGTTAGCAAGCAGACTGACGGAGTTCTCACTGAGAGTGCAATGGCGCGCTGAATACGTCTAATGGGGTTGCTTGTGTCACTTCTTATCTCTGCTCGAAGAAATGTGTCCCTGCTGCTCTTTTAATCGACCTGTCTGGAATTCTGTTGTCACTGCCGATGGCAATCGAAACTGTTTCTTTCTTTCTTTCTTTCTTCCCAGAACTTGTAACTTGCTTGAAGCACATCGAAGAACAAAGAGAGATGTCGTCGAGTACGTCCGATTAATTTCTGTTGCTTCTTTAAAATTACGCTTTTTAAAACCTGAACTTAATTTCTTGTCCATTTACTGCATTCTTACTGCAAACGTCACATCGGTGAAGTTCCTTTGCGATTTCTCTAAAATGTTTCCCTTTTAACAGTGGCAGTCTCTGATATGTTGTTGTTGTTGCGGTCGCAGAAGCGGCATTTTTACTGAGCGATGTCCACGTGACATTGTCCATAAGATGTTTGTGTCTCGCTTAGTTCAGATTTTAGTAGTCCTCCCCCAAGCTTACTAGCGGGACGTTGGGGTGAGTGATCACGCAGCACTCGTTAAAATAACCGCATTCCTGTATCTGTGGAGAATTAAAATCTCGCAACGAAGGGCAGTTACGTGTAACGCAGATTCAACAAAGTGCAAAAGATTACAAAAAAGGAGAGAAAGAATGCTAATAGTCGGAGTCATAATAAAAAAAAATAATAATAAAAGAGTACAATTTCCAATTTCTTAAGCCACGATATTTTGATCCCTTGTACACATTTTTATACAATAATTAATTTCCTTTCTTGGCAACAAAAATAAAAATTGACATTCGTATCTTCTTCTTTTTTCTTTCGTTTTTTTCGCGTGTATCCTGAGGAAGAACAGAAGATCTCCTCCACTGCTTTCTCTCTTTGACGCATTCATAGCGTTAATTGATTAGGAGAGGCATTATGCGCGCTTGTGACATCTCGCGCCGACTGTCTCTCGAATGTAGCGCAACAACGGATTGATATTCGACTGTGTCCGATTTTAAACTGAATTTACATTCGACGCTCCTGCCTACCCACGAGAAGCAACCACCGACGGATGAGAAGACCGTTTGTTGCGTGATAAACGGAGCTAATTAGCCATCCCTGAACGGCTCTCCAACCCAACACCAGTCAAAGGATTTGCTGTTGTGTGAGTACACAACACACACAGAGAGAGAGAGAGAGAGAGAGAGAGAGAGAGAGAGAGAGAGAGAGAGAGAACTCCTAATTTATCACGCATAAAAGCGAAAGGAGAGACAGGAGAGAGTGAATGCAGTACAGATTCGCACACTTCCCAATTTCTTTAGTGCTTCTTTCTGTTTCTTTACTGTCTGCAATGTCTGTTGATAGCAGCGTATCTGTGGCATTTATTCATGAATTCTGTGTAAAATAAAAAAAAATTCAAATTAATTTTCGTGTTTCAGGGAATCTGAAACTCTAAGTATATAAATGGAGTATCAGAATTTGTGAAGATTTTACTTTGGGAGAAAATGAGTGAAAATAATATTTTGTAAATTGTAATCAATTAAATGGGTTCATTAAAAATACAACGTGTTTGTGTTGTTTTTGCCTAAACTTTTTAATAAACCCATTTAATTGGTTAGAATTCACAAAATCCAAGTTTCACTAATTTTATTCCGTAAACATTTCTCCCAAAATAAAATGTTGACAATTTCTGAAACTTCGTTTACAAGGAATGAATCGAATATTCTGTACAAAAAACTCTTCTACCTCCGTCTCATCATCAGCAGCAACCATTTGCTGTCCACTGCTGGACGAAGGCCTCTCCTAAATTTCTTCATTCATTTCCTATCTTGAGCGGTTCTATGCCACTGAGTTTTTACCATCTCTTTAATCTGATCCTCCCACCGTCTCTTTTTCCTTCCTGTAGCTCTTTCCATCTCCAGGATGCCATTCCGATATTAACTGTTTTACGAATGAAATGTCAATGAAACTGTAAACCTTTCTCACAAAACCTCTCCGAAACTTCAAAAAAATCCTCCAGAAATCTCTTCCTCATTCACTTCACCAAATTACTGTCTCTACAACCACAGTCCATCTTAACTCTGTCCCGTGCTTTTGTGCGATTCGATATTTGTCAGTGGATGCCTAATCTGGAATCTCCCATTTTTGGCATTCTGTGGCTTAAGATTTCCTTTCTTCACTATGTTTCATTCGCTTGCCCTCTTCACCCCTCCCCAGTTCTGAAAGTCATTCTAAGCACTTTGACTCCATATCCTTCATGATTGATTTTCCGCAATCCCACTTGTTCCATTTCCATTCCTGAAACAGGAAGAGAAGCTGAGCTATTTCCTATAAGCAGCGAACTACACAAAAAACACTGTCCACCTTAAAAACAGAACACCCGAATATCGTGCACACTCACCCAACACGCTGTGTCTTTTCTTAACCAGTTCTTCTTCTTCCAGCTACATTGTTCGCATTATCCTTGGGTCTAATGCTCTCCAGTATAACGGAGAAGGTCATCCTAGACAACTTCTTAAACCTAGAGAACTGTCAAGTAATCAGTGACCACACTATTTGTTCCACAAGGAATAAATCCACAGCAGAACCCCCCCTTGACTTTTTCTCCACCTTCGGTCAGGTACAACGAAATGATTTTGAGAAACTTGGGCTGATGCACTCAACAATTCCAATGTGTGTTACAGAATTTACCATCAAGGGGCTTCTCAACAAATTGCCATCCTATGGTCTACCTTTGATCCTTTGTATCTGGATTTCCAGTATAAAATTGAGTCGTTGAGGCTGCGTATAATCCGTATAATGGTCGAGGGTGTTCTCTCTTTACTTTTTCGTCTAACGCAGGAGGTGGTCCTCAGGCTCTGTTAGTTCCCTTACCTTATACACATCAAATTACTTCCCTCACTGGCCTCAAACCTCGACAGTTTCGATAACGAGGACACGGTCGACTCATCCTACTCATGTGGTAAACATTTGCAGTTCTCAAACATTACATGATTCAAGGTCACCTTCAAGATGCGACCTGAACATTGAACTCTTTACCTACCTTTCCGTGGAGAGAAACAGCCTAGTCGCATTCAATGCGTTATACTGTAGTTCTGCATTTTCTACTTCTTCGATAAAATTACATTTACTTTAGACAACTTGAAAAAGTACTCTGTCGACGAATATACTAGACGTATAAGAAATAAAAGGTGAAAGTCTTCGAGAATATGTTCAGGTCTCGAATTATACGTATTAGTGAGATCTGGTTATCAGACACAGACATGTATTATTATTATTATTATTATTATTATTATTATTATTATTATTGTTGTTGTCTTGTCCTTTGAAGAGTCTTAGATGTTTCCGTGTGCTCTTTGTACTGCTTTGGCTATGTCTGTGATTTTGTTTGTATAGAGCTGTTGTTCAGGATTAGGATCTATTTCTTGCAAGGCTGCTGTAATTGCTGGACAGGTAAAGATGTGAGTGGGTGTCAGTTCAGTATTGGGGCAGTTGTTGCAGTTTCTATATGTTCTCGTATCATCTGTATTGATCTTCATTCCTCTATAATGTCCTGTTCGTAGTCTTGCTATCGTGGTGGAGGTCCTTCTGTCAGCATTGATCTCGGGAATTTGATGTTGTATCACTGATTTCAATGGAATTAGTTTAGCTTTTGCTAGTGCATTGGCATCAGCAAGAGTTATCATATGAGTTTCTTGGTTGAGTTCTCTGGCCTCTTTTGCTAATTTATCAGCTGCTTCGTTGTGATCAATGCCAACATGAGCAGGAATCCATTGTAAAATGCAACTTTTACCTAAACACTTTAGATGATTTAAGAGTTTATGGATGTCTTGTGTGAGCTTGGTATTGCCATTTTTGATTGCCTCCATAGCTGATCTTGAGTCACTGTAAATTATAATTCCTTCAGATTGTTGAGATGATGATAGATTTAAGTAGGCTTCTAGTGCTTTAATTATTGCGTAGAGTTCGCTGGTAAAATTGGAAGCGATTCTCCCAGATCCAACTTTTATTGCAAGTTTTTCACCTTTCGGGAGTAGAAGGAGAACACCAGCGCCTCCATTAATCATATTGGTGTCTTATGATCCATCGGTATAACAAATAACCTGTTTGGAGGATGAAAGAAGGTTGATGGTATTTAGGCCTTTTTGTTTAAGCATTTCGTTTGGTTCTTTTTTTGTACAGAGTTTGGTAAGGTTTAGATTTATGGAGGTATTTGAAGGTAAAGGACTGGAAAATAGAGGTTCTTTGTTTATGTGGACATTTAGCTGATCAAGACCTATTTCTTTCCTGATAGTGTCATCATATTGTAAAGTCGATGATCTGTGAAGTCTGCAAATTTGGTTCCAATGTTCATAAGTTTTTAGGCAGATATGATCACTTTGGTAGCTTCTGATATTATTTATGAATTTTATGGTGGCAAATTTTCGTCTGTCCTCCAGCAGGTCAAGCCCACATTCCTGTTGGGCTCTGATGTTGTTAGTGGATGAGACTGCACCAATGATAATCTTGGATGCTTTTGCTTGTATTTTGTCTAGTTTTTTCTTTACCGATGAGATTATTATTATTATTATTATTATTATCTTCTTCTTCCTCTCTTCTTCTCCCTTCTACGTGTTAGGACTAACTGGCCTGCTACAGGGCTACCCTTTCTAAGTCGTACCCGTACCGAGGATAAGGTGACTAGCCCTATGCATCCCGGTATATTCTATGAGTGCAGCTGCATGTCTTCAAGCGGCCGGTTTGCCTGCTTGCGGGAGAAAAAATCCCCGCAAAGGGATTTTCCTCCAGCAAGCAGGCAAACTGGGGAGAAAAAGGTTTTCTCCCCAGTTTCGTGTTTCTTGCTGTGCACACCCAAGACCGGCTAACTTGGCTACGTCTGAGAAAGACATCTTTAAGCTTCTCACGTCGGCCACGGGAATCGAACTCAGGACACTCCTTTCCCAGGCATCTGGTTGCAAAGCGAATAGATACTAGGCTAACCGCGCGGACCATTATTATTATTATTATTAAGAGAGATCTCCATGGAGTCAGGGAGTCATAGACGGAGGCCACATACTACATCGACCAGCTGTCATACTTGTTCTTGAATTCACTCACACTGCTTGCACTCACAACATCAAATGGCAGTTCATTCCAATCAGGCACCATCCTCCGAGAGAAAAATCTAGTCCTCACACCCATCCTGGAGGCCTTCATTCTCAGCTTCCAAGGATGCCCTCTCATCCTTTCCCCATCCTCCGTAAATTGAAAAATTCAATTCATCGAAATGCTGTAAGACCCTTTGAGAAGCTTGTGTCTCAATCATTTCTCTCTCCTCTTTCCCTATTTGCTAGAGTCTGCAGTCTACAAATTCTCAATCTGTATTCATAATCAGTATTCCACAATCCTGATATAATTTTATTACTTTGCTTTGCATTCTCTCCACTGTATCAAAATCACATCGGAAACCAGACCTGCGCACAATAGTCTAAGTGAGGTCTTATCAAGGTCTTGTAAAGAGGCAAAGTGACTTCCTTATCTTAAGAAGTCAAATTTCGTTTCAGCATTGCAGTTATTCTCTGAGTTGTATTCTCAATCTATGTTGCAGGGCTCTTTAAGTTCAACTTCCTATCTAATTAGCCTGATCAGTTTCCTCTAGCATAATGCCACCAATATATACGATATTGGATATCTAATCACACTAAAATGCATGATTCAACTTACATTGCACTAACATCCATTATCCCATGCCCACATTCTATTCAATCTATTCAGATCATTCTGTAGGTACTCCATATCAGCAGCATTCCTGATTACCCTACCTATCTTTGCATCATCAGAAAATAGATAAGATATGTCGCTTGTCAAATCATTCTCAATATCATTAATGTACAGATTGAATAACAGTGGACCAAGCACTGATCCTTGTGATACAACACTGGTTATTATTTTTATTTATTATTTTTTTTATAAATCGTTGTACTGGTTATGGGCAGTACTACCCTTACATCTCGTCCAGACTTGATAATAGGCCTAAGCCTCTACAAGTGTTTTACCCTGTGCCTGTTCTAGTTATCATTGTAGTCATTCTCTGGTGGCAACGCCATACGACCAGTGTGCCCTGTAGGGCCCTTAAGGAAAGAACCTTTATATTTTTCTGCTTAAGCCCAAGTTGTTTTAAGTCCATCTAACTATCTTCACTCCATACGCCATGTAAAGAGATGGTGGAACTGGTAAACCTCGAAGTTGCCCTATGCTCTTCCCGTATCTTACTAACTAGATCTTGGTTATTTTTATAATAAGTTATTATTATGGCTATAGACTAGTGGGCGCCCTGTTCCCACCACCTGGGCATCAACTACCCAAACATCATCATCTCCTTTAATCACTAAGTCTAGCTTACGCAAACCCGCGGAGGTCCTATAATGTGGTTTTACCATGGTCTCCCAACCTTTGTTCTTAAAGCGGTTGTTAAGAATGGAGACCACGGCATCATGCCTACTCACGCGGACCCCATGGGTGCGGAAGCAACACTGGGCTATATGAGACAATGTCTCACTGTAGTGGCAGCCAGCCCTACAGTTTGAGTCGTCACTGCCCCATCGAGCTGTGCGGGCTCGAATAGGCAGGGCATTGATCCTCGTCCTGATAAGGTCAATATACTCGAACCCAGGGAAGAGTCTGGTGTAATCCCTTACCCAATCATGCCGGAGAGACACCAGATATGACTCTTTTAAAGGAGCACCATCTACAGAACAGTGCAACAGAGATGCCCATCTCTTGTGTTCTTCGGGTGGTGACACGATTAAAGTACCTTGATAATGGGACCAGCCTTTAGGCCGCCTAAAGTCTTCTCGTATTAATGGGCTATAGAAAGCCTTTCTGCAGATGGGGGAAGAAGATTGTTCTAACTGCGCGATTCTTGACAGCCGCAGGCGTGGGATCAGCCATCTAAGTGATGGAACCCCAAGCCCACCATCCTTCACCATCGCATGGAAATTTGCAGTAGGAGTGTCAGGCGGCAGTTGGAGCCATAATTAAATCTTGCAGATTTGAAGATTGCTTTAAATCTTGCAGACTCACATCTCCCGTATACCACTTTTTGATATCTGACAGTCAGCCATCCTCTTATCCACGCTAATATTCTACAACCCAAACCCATATTCTCCAATTTATGCAACAATCTACTGCTGTATTCTCTAAAAATCCTTAGCAAAATAGAAAAGTGTCATGGTGTATCCATTCGCCTTGCTTAGCTCAATGGTAACATTGTTATAGAATGTGAGCAAGTTGCTAACACATGACCTTCCCTTAGTAAATCCATGTTGTTCATTGCAAAGTAGAGATTCAATGTCAACCCACTTCTGAATACCAACTGTAATCAACTTTTCTAAATTCTTCACCATCGCTCCTAAGATGCTTACTGGTCGATAGTTGGATACGTCGCTCTTTGCAGCACCCATGTGCAATGGAATTACCTTACATTCTTTCAAATCCTGCGAAATCCTCCCCCCCCCCTTTTCTGAGACTCCAATTACACTGGTGTCTAAACCCTGAGGACGAACACGATTTCTGGAGATGGCAATCGCAATTCAGAATTCGTTTTTTGTAGGACAATTCCACACGTCATCGTACACGAGAGAGAGAGAGAGAGAGAGAGAGAGAGAGAGAGAGAGAGAGAGAGAGAGAGAGAGAGAGAGAGAGATACTTTGGTAGGACAGTAATCGAATGGAATGGTAAACACGGTCCCGGATCTCAACCCATTGGAAGACGTTTGAGTCGCAATGGCGAGACAGATTGCTGCTTGAAATTCCCCTCCGGAAACAAACAAGGCCTTGGTCTGAAGAAGGAGTGCGTGAGTTTGCCTCAGGAACTCCTGCGTCACTTGGTGCTAAGCATGGTACGACGTTGGGAGAGCTGCATCGCAGTTCGTGATGGACATATTCCACACTGAAATATCTCTTCGCCTACTTTTCTGTAAGCACTGTACATTAATTCCTTAACTACTTCCTTAAGAAATTTGTAACTCTTGCCAAAAACGGTTGGAAATTTAATTTGTACGAAATTTGTAACACATTTTTGTGTAAAATAATTTTTATTAAAATGCTGGCCATAAATTTATGTCCATTTGGCTGTCGTCATGAAAGTTTTTTTTTTTTTCATATAGAGGTAAAAGTGTAGTTCGTCCTTAGCTTTCGGAAAGCAGTGTATGTAGGCTGTTCAAAGGAATAGCCAGTTCAGCTGAACACCCTTTTAGCACACGTGCTGATATCCCATCAGTCCCACTTACTGAATTCTTATTCAGTTTGTGCAACAGCTCTAATATCTCCTCTTCGTTCACCTGCGTTTCTTCCTGCAGTGAAGAGGTAGCAGTGAGCTCAAAATGTCGCGTGCACCAAGTTGATCGCTTTTAACAAAATGGCTGCTCATTAGTTGGACAATCTCTTCTGCATCTGTCACTCTCTGCCTTCACTGACAGTTATTCTTTCACATCCATTTCTTCTACCGACATTTCGATTGGCCCTCTTCCGCAGCAGCACTGGCATCAATCGCGTCCCCATTTCTGCTAAAGGGTTTGGCAAGTCAATAACCCGCTCATCAGATTCTCCTCATCCTTTTACAGCTGAACCAGTTTGCGCTGCTGACTCCTCCAACTTGAACTCCTGTTTTCTTCCATCGGCCTCGGTTCTTCATGGAGAATTCCTCAAAGACTACAAACCTCCAATCTTCAAAGTGAGTATCAATTTGTTGTTGACTCCTGTCGACACAGGGCATGTTTTTTCCACCCAGTCTTGGAGGCTATTCCTGTGTGGGGTGAAATGAAAATTATCAGCGAGTTCAGAAGTCCATTTTACTGTCATTAACGAGCTGTTTAATTAAGAAACGACCGTTAAATCTCGAGTTTCTTTCTGCAGTAAAAGGAAATTGTGGGATGTGCCACGCAACAAGAAACATTTCGTGCAATGTCAGTCACTCTTAACGAGGAACAACAGAAGGGAAAAGAATAAGAAACGGTTTGTGAATGAACGAATGTTGGTGGGTACCGTGCTAGAGTTTGGAAAGTACGCGAGACAAACGATTGACAAGAAACAGCGTTCATGTTGTGAAGGACCATTTCTTCCCAACCCTCTTTTGCCTGACGGCTGCGTTTCCGATCCTCAAATGGACTACGAAGGCAATCCTTCGAATAGCAAGTTGCTATTCCAAGGATTGCGTGCGATTTTCACTGCGAAGGCCAAGCGAACGCAATCGTCTTTTTTCCGTCTGCTTTCCACTGTCGGCAGCATGTCGTCACCGTCTGCGAGGGTGATGGGGTCATGGTACTAACTAGCGACCACACTTACCGTCTGTCATCGTTCGTTTCGTCGCTGACGTGTACTCACAGCGCCCTCTATGCGCTATTTTGTTAAATACAGCATTTCGCAGGAGATTCTCTCGCCGCTTGCACGTGGCTTAATCGAAAGTCGCTTGTTCGTGATGTTCCCGTCGATGATCGAAGGGGATGTCGTCAAGTGCCGTGTCGCACGCAGATGCACGTCCAGACGTCAAATTTATCCACGATCAACAGCACCCAAGGTCGCGAATTTCCAAGACTCGGCTTATTTTCAAAAGGAATTCGAAATCATTTTCGTTCTTGCGAGTTTCGATTCGTATTGAAATCGCTGCAGCGTTGATTTATTCGAGAAAACTTCGGGACTGACCGTAATTTGCGTAATCCTTCGTTTCACTTCGTAAAATTTCTCTCGAAAGTTCCCTTTAATCCAACGGAGTTTCCAGGAATTGCATTTTTTTGGTGAACTTCATTTTGCAGACGATTTTCGTCTACGGAACATTCTCTCGCATGCGCTCTGAACGAAGTCCGTAATTACCTTTTAATCAGTATCGTCTGCTGCAAATAAAAGCGTTTTAACTACGGCAATAAACTGCAATCCTTTAAGAAAACTAACAGATTTTGTCGATTGTTTATCACTTGAGAAAATGCTACAGTGTATTGCACGCCACCTGTAGGTGTTTACATGAACTAATTCCACTTTTTTTCTTCTCTCAACATGCAGCGTATTTTAAATTAGATCGTCAGTGTTACAACCCCGTTTATTATGCACGCTAAGAATTTCTTTCGTAATTGAAACGAAATGTTGTTCACGTGTTCCTTTCTGAGGTTGAAATATTCTGAAAGGGCTTGAAATGAAACAACCCCCCCCCCAACTTGTTTTTGTTTGCTCTTGTGGTTGCAAGTGCGGTTTCCATAATTAAAACTGGCCTGACCTCCAGGAGGTTTCTAGCTGCTCCCTGACAGTTCACTGCCATCCGGTGTGCCGTCACAGAAAGAGCTTAACACGAGTACATCAGTGTTTTACTCTTAGATCCACTGAGTCTCTTGAAAATAGACAAACTTCCCTGTTTTTGATCGAATGCTACCACATGCCGGGGATCGATTGAGCAAGATCAATGAAAGATGAAGCGTAGATGCTATTTAAGAGTTTTTATCCGATTTTAATTTTATTCCTTGACACGTCCAAGGAGTGCTCATTAAGGGAGGACACCCCACTCTACGAACCCAACGTCTGCGCTGCTTCAACCTCCAACCAAATCTAACACCGCTATCTACACACTACGCCACAACCCATCACCTACACACAGCACCATCTGCTGCATTTGTGGCATTTTTGTCTGTAAATCGTGTTTGTACTAGGATGAAATTTGGCAGTATTCGAGAAAAAACCAGACCGTCCACCTCAATATGAGTTCGGTTAATTCACTGCCAATTGAAAAGCCTTACGTAAAGATTCCTCTCGTCACCACGAGAGCCGAATATTTTAGAATTGAAGGGCGTCGTTTTCTTCGTCCAACTTGAGTCGGAACTAGGACCGCTTGTGGAGATGTCCAGGAATACGCAGATGTCATTATGGCGATATTGTGGACAGTTGAGAAGATGGTGGACTGTCACGTTTCTGTTTTCTGGCTGGTTTTCACAGAACTTGCGGATATGAGAATTGAAAGAACGCAGAGAGAGAGAGAGAGAGAGAGAGAGAGAGAGAGAGAGAGAAAGAGAGAGAGAGAGAAAGAGAGAGAGAGAGAGAGAGAGAGAAAGAGAGAGAGAGAGAGAGAGAGAGAGAGACTTATCTGCATTACTGCTATTAGAATGAACTGCCATCTGTACTGGAGGAGCGAACGACATCACCGCTATGGTTGCGAACATTTAATGCGACTGCGCATTTACACACGTGGCCAAAAGGTGAGTCAATGCTGTTATTAGACTTAAGAAAATGCATTTTTTGAACGCCTTTTATTCTAAGATAGGCCTAAATCGGAATTCCACTTAATTCCAAGATGCAGTAGGATGAATTAAGAGGACCAGCGCTCCTTGCGAATTGCAACGGCGGATGAAATTCAAAGCATTCTAATCCCTGAGCTCCACTTGGGAATCCGAACAGCGATCCCTTCTTTCCACTTTTTCTTTTCGCTCAAAGCCGAAATCAGTCGTGTTGGACTTGGGAATATTCCTCAACCAGGTGACGACTTCCTTCTTGCGCGACGTTTGTAAAGGACTGCCTTTCGTCTTAAAGAAATAACTTATTCATTCACCCTGCAGAGGGCAGGGTGAATGAATAAGCTTTGTTCCGATTACATTTTTTTTATTTGTTTGTTTTTCGTAAACCTTCCTTCTATCTTTCTTCTATTTCTAAATGAAACATGCATTGCCTGCTCAGAATAACCTTCCTGAGTTTATTATGACGAGCTCGGAACCCTCCTCCGTTGTGAGGTAAGCTGCGTGATGAACATTCCGTTCCCGTTCTGGCCATGCTCGCTGGAATTTGAAGAGAAATCCACGCCGGAATGATCGCAATGACGTTGCTCTCCGGGTGCGTTCGTTATCGGAAGAATGTCGCTCACCTTTCCTGTAAACGTCGTGTGCACAACTTCGAAAATATTTTTTTATTTTCGTTTGTTCATGCGTCGTCTCCATTTCCGGAACAGGAAGTTTTTGTTTGTTTACGTTTCTAATCGTCTGCTTTTGTGCGTTGCTAGGAAACCGAATATTTGAAGTCGTCTGCTTCATAAACAGTTCATGCGCGGATGCCGCCATTAAGAAGCTTCGTTCAGGTCATTTTCATGATGGGGCTGTTCATCGTATTTCTCTGATAATCGGTGCCGCCGCTGGAATGTGGACGGGGTTCTTCGCATGGATGAACCTTGCTGGGAATTCAAATAAGATGCAGCTAGTTCGGGTAATAAATAACGAAAGATATTTCTCTTCATCGCGAAACAATATTCTTAGCTGCAGAAATTAAACAAAATATCGAAAGAACGAAGACAAAATTTTTCAGTTGAGTTTGACAATAATTTCTATCGGGGAGAGATCTGAAAGTCATGTCACGTGATTCTACGAATTGTGAGTTAAATAAAATTCTATAATATAATAATATAATGTAAATACAGAATTATATATAATCTAATCTAATCTGATATAACACGCTGGGCCGCCTGAAGAAAGAGTTAAGTACTTCATAAATTGAGTCTCTACACGCGCGCAGTGACTACTTCATCTCATCCTTTCTTTAGGTGTTAGGCTTGTGATTTATCACTGCGAAGCACCATCGCTTCGTAGAAACCGAACCAATACGTTCTGATCGTTTGTGATACCTCAATGTGCAACGGAGTGTGTTCTGTGGTTGCCTCGTTTCTCTTCTGCACTAAAACACCAACATTTTCTTGATGAAAAACCTTTCACCCCAGCATGACTACGGCAACACACCTTCCATTAAAAAGGCTGAAAAAGATTTTTAGCATCCTGAACGGATTGAAATCCAGGTCTTTGTAACCAAGAGCATCGTCGATGCTGACTAAATTACTGTGGCTAACATACATGGAGGAAAATAACTGCTATCCGGATGGCGACTCCTCTCCTGTTATCCAATTCTTCCCGCGATGCTCAAAGATTTTTGAAATGAGTCTCCAGAAAGCAGACCGAGTTTATTCTTTTGCCGCTTCGGTTATTCAAATTAATGAGAAAATAATGTAAGAGGACGCGGTTTCCCTATTGGGGCGTAGTCAAAAATAACAAGCCATGAAAATAAAGAACATAAAACAGGAAGTTAGTAATTAAAAAATGAATTTCGTAAAGCACATTGAAAATGTTGATCAGACGAGATTAAAACTCGAAATCCAATCAACAGCAGCAGCAGACGACACGTGTTACTTGATTTCGTTTGGCTTGAGTGTAACCAGTCATAACTTCCAAGCCACATTTTTATAGCTTCACGTTTCGTTGTGGAAATTAAAGATGGTAATAAGGCAGAGATGGTAAGGGGTGGCTTCCAGTGCTAATTGCAAACTCGAAGATCAAAACAGAACTTCGTCGAGATTAGGTTGATTTTCTACCAAGGTTTTTAAAAAAGATTAAGTGATTTAATTAATCAGAAGATGGAGAGGGGGAAAAGAGTTGTGTTTTCAGTCGTTGTTTCACACTAAGGCTGAGTTTAGTTCTGCAGTAACACGATGTCTGTACTGGGATGGAATCCAGAAGCACTTTGATAGTCCCCGCTTCCAGATTCCATTAACCAGCAACATTGTTTTGTTGTATTGGTCCGAGAACATTTCTTTTATTTCTTTGTTTCATTTCTAATGCTCAGTAGATCTAACTTCACTAAACTTTCACATTTTGCTATTTCTTTCTCTCACTCTTGTTCTCGGACCAAAACAACAAAACAATGTTTTTGGTTAGTTGAAAACCTTTTAAATATGAAATCGTGAAATTTGTTGCAAAATAAGCAAAAGTGCACAAAAGACAAATGCACAGAGCACAGCCGAATGACGAGGATTCAAAATGTCGATCCATTTCTCAAATAAACATTAACCATACCAAACTGTTGGCGTATTCCGATCAAAACTCTTTCCTGGTTTAGATAGTGGCTCGATTTCGGAAGACCCTTCCCTGTGTAGCGTGTCGGGTAGATCTCTGGATTTAGTTTCAATGGCCAGTAAAAGTGCGATCGAAATAATTAGCGGAAATCACCCGTCGAATACCACGAAAGCAATCCATCTCGTTACAAACTGATTCCTTCTGATGATGGGTCTAAAACTCAGCAGACTCCTTTCCTGGACAGAAACCCGCTGCTAAGTTGCTGTGTTCGGAGGATGTCAGTGATTGGGGTGCTGGACGAGTCTTTAATTGAGAAAAGTGCGGTCAGCAGTGGCTGCAGAACGAGGGCTTGTTCGTCCAGCACAAGATCATTTTGACACATCATGGGTTTCTATTACAGCGTGGCACAGGAATGTCATTCATTTCCAGTATACGCCAGTTTCTGTGTGTGTGTGTGTGTGTGTGTGTGTGTGTGTGTGTGTGTGTGTGTGTGTGTGTGTGTGTGTGTGTGTGTGTGTGTGTGTGTGTGTGTGTGTGTGTGTGTGTGTGTGTGTGTGTGTGTGTGTGTGTGTGTGTGTGTGTGTGTGTGTGTGTGTGATCTAAAAATTGTTCACGTTACTGATCTCTAGCGCAGGAATTTTTGTGTGGGTAAACGTACTTGAAAATCAGCACAGGGGTCAAGAGAGGGTGGGGGGGAATCCCCACTCAGCAATCTTCACCATCTCGTGGATTGGTGTGAAAAATTGAATTAGAAGAGCGATCGCGGCCTTTCTTTATTGCGACAGACTTAAAGTGCGACACACACGCCCTTCAATCAATGAACTTCACTTATTTCATTCCCGTCAGAGGCGATGTTCCTTAAATGTTCACCCAGACCGGTTTCAACCCTTTTTGAGGTCTCATCAGTGAGTAGGTAGACCTGGAATATCAAGGTTTTAAGTGAACCGAACTTACATATACCTCTACTATAGAATTGCTGAACTGGTGTACTTATATGTTGTTATTACTACGATAAGAAGCCAAAAGGCTATTTTACCGGCGATATAAATTAAGTTTAAGGGAGATTATTCCAGGTCTACCTACTCACTGATGAGACCTCAAAAAGGGTTGAAACCGGTCTGGGTAGTGACCTCTTCTCATAATGTAAAACAGTAATCTCCTAGGAGCTGCGTTTTACATTATGAGGGAATATTAAGGACAGTGGCGGAGCTTGCTCCACCTTTGCTCCGAGTTGTCCTGGTGTTGTACTACCCAAGTGATTACTTACGCTTGGAATCGCCGATACTTCTTCGGCCTGAAACTCTTGGATTTCGATCCGAGTTTCGTACCCGGCTGTAGAATAATGCGGGATTTACCATCTCCCTTAAACTTATTTTATCTCGCCGGTAAAATAGCCTTTTGGCTTCTTATAAAGTAGAAGTTTTGCTCAACCACTTTGACTAAGCTGGAGGTTTAAATGATTGTGAGGCGGAGGTTAGTTTAGTGCGTTTTGCTCTTCCAGTGAGCTTCGATTGGCGGTTAATTTTGGCAGTTATTACAGGTGGAGCATAAGCTGGGTGCAGGGTTGTGTCTTTAGCACATGCCATTGAGTTTTATGCTGCATTTTAGTATGGACTGCTTTGATACATTTTTTGTGAAACGACGGTTTAGATAAGGGTTGGAGTTTTAAGCGTAGTGGGGAATAAAAAACTCTCGTCCTCGCCATGGGGGAAGAAGCAACAGCCCAGCAGCGATAATTTCGGTTATTAGATCAGAACAAGCTTAACAGCTGAAGCAATGATCAGACATCGGAAAAGAGATCTCGATCATACCAATTGATACCACCAGAGGATGCAAGACTGGGAATGACTGTGATAAGGACGATCTCTGGGGGTGGGGGAGAGAGGGCAAAGAATGATTGGTTTGGTCGTCTGTATTGTTTTAGAAGGGGAATGTGTTTAAGAGTAAGTAGGAGGTTGTCGATCTATGTTAACACAAAACTGGTAGCACACAATTCAGCATCTCCTCAACATTGCGCTGCGAAGTTAGAGAATGGCAGCTAGTTGGAATTTTGGGTGTTCAAAATCTTGTTTTCACCTTCATTAGACTTTGATCAAGTTTTAGATGGCCCGCAGTCATTTTTTTCCAAAAGCCATATAAAAGTAAACCACAACTGACTACGCAAGTATATCGTAGTTGAGGAGATTTCAATATTCATAACATTTACATGGAAAAAGTGGATATTAAACATCCAACATTGTTTGAAAGCCGAATGTTAGTAGAAATTATTAACTTTTCGCAAAATCTGATATTAGAGCTTACGAGAATACAATCCTCGCCATCGGCGTTGCCTTAGCTTGCACTAGTTAAAAGACACGAACACTGCGTTCCATTGGCCTGATAGTTGTTCCGAACTGGTTGGTTCTCTTCAGAGACCAGGCAGAAACCTTAAGAGAGCAAAAACTGTCGTTCAGTACTAAGGAAATAGAAATGTTAGAGAAATGTATTTTTCGTAAGCGAATTCCCGATTGATGAGTAAGAGTAATTACTATCTGAAGAGCCACGCGAGGTTTCAAATGCAATTTGACATCGCCGAAATGACGCCGTATGGCTCTTTCGTTAGTAATTAAATGCATCACAAATGGGTCAGGTCAGTAAGAGAAAAACAGTTATGGATATGATAATATCTCTAACAATATATGAATATATCTCTGATGTCTATCTCTAAGGTCTCAAAACTTTCTTCTTTGGTCACTTGTGAAATTTCAAAATTCTTCCACGTGAAGATTTATTTCATCTGATTGACATCTTTCTTTTTAAAACGCGGATTTATGTTAAGAAAGATCAACTGATCTTGAGAAACTTGCAATAAGTTTCAAAATTGCATAAAGATTACTCATCGAAAATTGAGCATCCAGTGTTGACGTCCATCCTGGAATCATCTTGAAAGGTTTTTGGCGATTAGGCAGTCTTATCAACTACAGAAAACATCCCCGATTCGATTTCTCAACTCTCGGACGAACGACTACTGTTCATTCTTGTTCTCGGAGGAGGAACATTGACTCAGTGAACTGAATAAGGAACGTCGATTCTCTCATTAAAAGATCCGCCAGAAGGGTGGGTATTGGACACTATTACAGAAAACACTAACATCTACTACCGAAATAATAATAATAATAATAATAATAATAATAATAATAATAATAATAATAAAATAACGATTTAAATGATTTTTTGCAGAAATGGGATGTCCATCGCTTGATGGCGGTGAACAGATTGCGATAATCAGGCGCGTATTCGGTCAAGAATTGTGTTGAAGGCCCACCGCTTGCGACGGTCCTCAGTACTGGACCCATGGTATTTTGACGGGCATTCAATCTTTAACATAAGGAAGTTGTCACCTTGATTTCAAGGCAGACAACATCCTGCTGATCTGCGAAGACCAGGTTAAGATTTTGGAACAGTCCAGTGCCAGAAGAGAGTTTATGGCATCAGAGGTTGGGTCTCCTGCTCTGTACAGACCCACCCATGGCTCTTCGTGTATTATGGGAGCAAGGGTAACCGTAGCAACGGAAATAAAGTTGACTCGAATAAGGAAGTGGTGGAGATTTGGACAGCGCATTCGATGGCGCATCATACACCCGAAGAAGCTCACTGCATAGCTTGTGCAATACAATCCGACACGATTGTACGAAGCAACATCGAAGAGAATTCGATGCTTGCGAGAATTAGCAGAGAACAGTGGAGCTTGTTCAGAGGAGTAGAAACAGCTGTATATCCAGGAGGGAGAGAAGGCCTTCTATCGATGCCCACGAAATTTTCTCAGGTACGTGTGTATCTCCAATGCTGCACTTTTCTCCTGTTTTGGCAAACAACATCTTTAACATTAGTTCGTTAATAGTTTGACAAATAAACAACAACAAACAGCTGCCAAATGAATCGTGTTATTTTTCAGGACTGACTCTCAAAATGAAGAGGAGCCCCAAGGGCCAAGTAATAAAACCCAAAATGAGATAGATAGCGAATCTTCTAGAAGCAACGACAATAATGCGATTCCAGATTGAAAAGGCACGAAAGAGGTGGAAATTAAGCGTCTGTTTTGAGATCATTTTTGTCCCACTGCTGCTGTTGGTGTTTTGAGGTAGCGGGAGACCACGCGCGTTGTAATTGGAGTGTGGAAAATAAAGACTGGTTTCAATCATAGTTTTGGCTTTTATTAAGGAGACAAAAATAAAATAAATAAGAAATTCAGGAAAATAATGATGGAACAGTCACAATCTTGAAGAAACAGGGCGCTTATAGTTTTTCTGTTTGAAGAATAAGTGGGAGTAATAAGTATGTTCTTTGAAGTAACGTGGGAGAATAAAAAACGAAAAACGAAGAAATAATTTTGAACTCCTTGATTGGCATTTTGTGGATGACACTTTGATGGCGGGGGGGGAATGCACTGCACTGCGTCTGTAATTTCGTCTTTTAACTCTTCTACTGGAACCTCGTTTAATAATGTTTCCAAACATAACTATTTAAAGGAGTGAAGGATTTTTACGGCAAATATTAAAAGCAAAAAAATCCTAAAAATAGCTTTCATAATGTGAGGTCCAAGTTTAACTCAAGACGTTTAAAAAGAAATCCGAAGTGGGTTGGGAAACCAAATCTTCCTTGGTAGTGAAGAAATGAACTGAAAGAATTAATTGACGTAGTTTGGATCATCTTCAATGAGTCGTTGAGATTAAAGAAGAGTTCCTTCTACTTGGAAGTTTGCGAGGGTTGTTCCACTTCGTAAGGGAGTTTTTTCATTACACGTGAAGTGGAAGAAAAATTAATTAGCGATCGTATCCAGAATAATCTTGATAAGATTGGTCTTCCAGTAGAAAACGAAAGTCTATATTTGGTTTGACAGCCCACACTACGCGGAAGAGTAATCTTAATGCGAAGGAAGTGAATAAAAACGGAAGGCAAAAGGGAGTGCGTGGTTTCGAACTGTGATTGACTTCCTTTGAGAAATCGTCCGAGGGAGCATTCGAATGCGTTTGAATCTCCTCTCATCTCGAACCACGGGAGTGTTTTAATGACGAGCGGTCTCGACCTAATTCTAAAGTAGTCTCAGAAAGATACGTGACGCAGAAAGATGCAACAAAAGAGACCGCCGAAACACGCAACCTTCTTACGTTTCAAGCAACCCCTGAAACCTTCTGTCGTGACGAATATTGGAATCCTCCCGCCCTCCTCCCACTTTTACGCATTCAAAGATCATTAATCACGCTCTCCTTCCGTCTACGATAGGGTCGTCTTGAGTATTCCTTATGCATCTCCCGAAATAATAGAAGCGAATTTTTTCTTCTTTCGTCAGAGGGGACTCCTCAGCAGAAACCACTGAACGACCTCATTCGGGGGAGTTTTTTTTTTTATCAATTTCGGTATCAGCAGAGAAATTCGCACTCCGGAAGACAAACAAAACGATCTCAGCGTGCCAACACGTGATTGAAATATCGAAGAAGCGAATTCCTTCTTGTAAGCAATGACGGGGAAACTGAGAAGTTATTTCTTCACGGAAGGAAGGTTAAAGGTCATATTGAAGCGTTTTCTAATCACAATCAAATTTCTCGCCCGTAACTGCACGATTAATTAATTACCGACTTCCATGGACTGATCAACAAAGTGCTTTATGGCGGGTAATGAGAGGCACTTCTGTGCGTAATTAACGACGTTATTCATGAGAAGATGTCGAAGCCCACAGCGTCTGTGATGAGATCGGTGATTGGACAACCAGAAAAGAAACCGCATTCTGCTCAATTAACTGATTATTCCCAACAACATCGAAAGAGCAATTACGTGCTAAATCTTTGCTCGCAAGTCGCCTCTTTTTTTCCAGATTAATTACAGCGTTTCATGCTTACCTGGTCAGTCTGTCATTCGTAAGTTGTCATGACAACGTTTAACATACAAATAATATGAAATTTCAGTTTCCTGCCTCCCCCCCCCCCCCCCGGTGCGTGCGAATGGACCTCAAACCATCCCCGAAGTTGTGCGCACACATCCGTAATGCTGTGCAACTGAGGTTGCCATCACAAATGCAGAGAAGTGGAAAGTGAATGCTGTTTATCGCATTGCAGTGCTTTTGCCAATTATTTCAAAAACAATTCCAGTTGCTGAGCTCATAAACGCTGAAATGTAGCCTACTTTGTGGCCTTTACTTAAATGCTAAAGAATTGAATTTCGAACTGTGTTTGTCCATCATTCTTATTAACATTTATACTACACACAACCTTTAGATGTTATATATATATATATACATCACTACCCAGACCATATATATATATATCATCATCATCACGGACCATGGACTCACTGCCCGTTGATGTCTGATGCCTGTTTCACTATCTTCTTCCACCTTTCTTTGTCCAGTGCACAGTGTCGCAGTTTTTGTACACCCATTCCACACCAGTCCTTTATGTCGTCTATCCATTCTCTGTATGGTCTACCTCTTCTGTTTAAACCATCCAAAATACCAAACATAAATGTCTATCTTCCGGTCCTCACTCATTCTACAGATGTGTCCAAATAATTGCAGCTTCCGTTTCATAATCTTCTGCATTAGATTCTGTTTGGGTTGTATCTTCTGATAGAGCTCTTCATTGGTGATTTTCTGTGCCCATCCTATTCTTAGAATCTTCCTGTAAGAAGTTCTTTCAAATGCCAAAATTCTTTTTCTTGATTCCTTATTTATTACCCACGTTTCAGATCCGTACAGTACACCGCTGAAGATGCATGTTTCCAATACTCTTAGTTTTGTTTGCAGGCTGATCCCTTTACTTTTCCAGATGTTATCCATGGCCTTCAGATTTGTTCTTCCCTTTGCAATCCTGATCTTTATTTCTTTTTTACAGTCCAAGTCATATGTCAGTTTACTTCCCAAATATGTGAATTGTTCTACATTTTCTATATCAGTTCCATCCACTTGTATCTTTTGTTTCATGTTCTTCTCACCAAATACCATTGTCTTTGTTTTTTCCAAGTTCATAACAAGTCCAAATCTCTTCCCTTCCTCATTTAACAGTTTCAGTGTTTTTTGTAGTTCTCTTTCGTCTTCTTCAATAATAACAATGTCATCTGAAAATCTCAGATTGTCAATTCTCATTCCGTGTACAGATATTCCTTTGGCATCTTCCTTCAATTTGTCCATTTCTCTTTCTAAATGTGCGATGAAAATGCTTGGTGATATTGGGTCCCCCGTGTCTAGTACCTCTGCTTGTTTTAAACCATTTCCCCAAATCATCACCTATTCTAACTGCTGCAACTGCATTCTGATAAACATCTTTTAATATAGCTATTAGTTTTTTTTTATCAATTCCATAGGATTACAGAACTGCTAATGTCACTTTCTGGTCAATACTGTCAAATGCTTTCTGAAAATCAGCAAAGCAAGTATACATGTTTTTGTTTTTTCTCCTTGATTTTTTTGCTATTAATCTCATTGTCATAATCTGTTGAATTTTAGTTCTATCCTTCCTAAATCCTGCTTGCTCGTCTGCAAGGTATGCTTCCAATTGTGTTCTCAATCTTTCTGTCAATATGATCATCATCACTTTATCAAGATGACTTATCAAGGCAATTAAGCTAGAATGTAAAAATTATAGAACATTTCCTTTCTTGTATAATGTTACTAATATTGATTTCACCCACTCCTCTGGCATTTTCCCTTCTTTACATACCATAATACATAGTTGGTGTAATATGGTATGGATATTACATAGTCGTTACCAGGACTCTTGTTGTGTTTTAGCCGTCCTGTTGCTTTTTCTACCTCTCCTCTTAAAATGTCCATATCATGCTCATTACCTGGTGGTGATATCTGCTTCAATTCTTCAGTCAGTTTCCCAACGCTATCTGAATCTAGTTTTTCTTCATATAACTCACTACAGTATCTTCTCCACCGCTGTACAATTTTTTCTTTATTCATCAATACTTTGCCTTTTTCATCTTTAATTGTGGTCTGTTTTGGTTGCCACTTTCTATTAATGGTTCTGATCATTTTGTATACCTCCCTTGTTTTATGCTCTCCATAGTGCTGTTCTATATTGTTGCATTGGGCTTCTAACCATTTCATCTTATCCATTCTGACTGCTTTATTCACTTCACCTCATTACACTTTCTTCTATATTGCTCTTCTATTTGTTCTGATGTATCCCTTCTTATCTTCAACATTCTTTTCTCCTGTACTAACTTCATTGTTTCTTGTGTAACCCATTTCTTCTTGATCTTCTCTTCTTCTGGTACTGTTTCTTCAACTGCATCTTCTATCGCCTTCATTACTCTTTTCACTCTTAAATTCGAGTTTTTTTCTTTCTCCACACTTTTAAGTTTCTCTTCTAACACTGTTCTGTACCTTCTTCCTATTTCTGCTTCACTTATTCGTGCTGTATCTCTTCTATTCTGATGTTGGAGTTTATATTTCTTTTTTAATTTCAACTTGATGTTTGCAATCACTATACTATGGTCCTAGTCTATATCCGCTCCTTGAAACGTTCGACACTGCTGTACTGATGTTATCCACCTTCTTTTAATCGTAATCATATCGATCATGTTCTTGGTTTTCCCATCATTTGATCGCCACGTCCATTTTCTACACTCCTTTTGTTGGAATCTTGTGCTACAGATCATCATCTCGTGGCCCACAGCAAATCCTAACAATTTTTCACCTCGTTCATTTCTTTCTACGAAACCATATTTTTCCATAACTCTTTTCCAACCATCATTATCTATTCCAACATTGGCATTCCAACATCCTTCAATAATTAGCACATCTTGCTTTGGTATTGTTTCTATTGTCTCTGTCAGATCTTTGTAGAAGAAGTCAATATCCTCATCTGTGCTGTTAGATGTGGGTGCAGGTGCATAATCTGGACTATCGATATGTTGAATGGCTTTGCCTGAAATCTTGCTACTATGATTCATTCATTAACTGGTTTGTAGCCTAACAGTGCCTCTCGAGCTCATTTGCTAAGAAGGAAACCAACTCCTGCTTCGTGCATGGTGTCATGTCCTGACCATATTACTTCGTATCCATTGATCTCTCCAGATGATGTCCATCTCATCTCTGCCAATCCTAGTATATCCCACCGATATCTCTTCATTTCCTCACGAAGTAGTTCTAATTTTCCTGACATCCATAAGTCCGCACATTCCACGTTTATCCGGGCGACGCCCGAGCCGGCATATTGTAGCTGTTGGTTGTATAGGCATCAGATAACAATCGTGTTTTTTTTTTACAGTCAGAGCATCGACACTCAGCTGACCGACCCTCCTCCTTTATCCAGGCTTGGGACTGGCATGAGACCCCTAAGGATCCCATGGTGGAGTTAAAATTTAACTGACTAGAACCCGAGAAAGTATAACAAAAACCTTTATAATACATCACGACTAGTTTCATCGGTGCTCCGACTTCTTCAGGTGAGAAATAAAAAACATAAGACTTATAAAAATAACAAGGTAAAAAACATGGCTTTCCAGCTTAATAAAAAGAAGCAGAATAGTAACAGTCATATTTGAATAGGTGACCGCGTGCTACTGTTGGCATGAGTTGAATGTGTGCGACAGCTAATTTTAGAGCGCCAGTACTGGATTATAATATTGCGCTATGGGAATCAGGCAAATTGTAGGTTAGATTGTTGTTCAAATGTGAAGGGTCCAGAACTATTACTTTTGATTCGATAATTGTTCTTTCGAAGTCATCCTTGCATATATATAAATTAGTAGTGCGTTCCTAGTCAACTTGATGTGGCTGTTCTTCAAGGTTAGAGTTTGCCGAGAAAAGGACATGACTGGAAAGGGCGCTCGCTCGTGTTCTACTGTAGGAGATGTCACGTCTATGTTCCTCAAGACGAAGTGAAACAGATTTATCTGTCTGGCCAAAATAAGGTCGACCACAGTCGCACAGAACTTTATAAACACCAGGAAAATGCAGCTGGTTGTGTTTTGGTCGACTCAGAAAAGAACGACGTTTTGGCAGAGTAGTATAGTCGGTCATTATGTTGAATTTCTTCATAAAGCGTAGATAGTTTTGGGATAAGGTTGGATTCATTTTGTTGTCGAGGTTGTTGGCGTGGTCTCAAACGTTTAGTGATGTTACGAGATGAATATCTATTATTTAAGAAGATGTTTTTCAGGAAGTTAAGCTCTGTCTGAAGGTCTTCTTCTGTGGAGGAAAGACATCTTGCTCCATGGGCAAGGGTGGAGATGATGCCCAGTTTCTGAGGAGGGAAGTAATGGGAAGAGGCATGCAAATATCAGCTCTTTTACCCCAAAACTATCTAGGATTATGAAGAAATTCAACATAAATACCGTCTATACTATTCTGCCAAAACTTCGTTTTTTTTCTGAGCCGACCAAAACCAAAATACAACAGGCTGCATTTTCTTGGTGTTTATAAAGTTATGTGCGACTGTGGTCGACCATATTTTGGCCAGATAGATAAATCTGTTTCACTTCGTCTTGAGGAACACAGACGTGACATCTGCTACAGTAGAACACGAGCGAGCGCCCTTTCCAGTCATGTGCTCTTCTCCGCAAACTCTAACCTCGAAGAACGGCCACACCAAGTTGATTGGGACCGCACAAGTATATATATATGCAAGGATGAATTCGAAAGAAGAATTATCGAATCAAAAGAAATAGTTCTGGACCCTTCACATTTGAACAACAATCTAAGCTACAATTTGCCTGATTCCCATAGCGCAGTAATCCAGTACTGGCGCTTCAAAATTAGCTGCCGCACACATTCAACTCATGCCAACAGTAGCAAGCGGTCACCTATTCAAATATGATTGTTACTATTCTGCTTCTTTTTATTAAGCTGGAAAGTCCATGTTTTTTACCTTGTTAGTTTTATAAGTCTTATGTTTTTTCTTTCTCACCTGAAGAAGTCGGAACACCGATGAAACTAGTCGTGATGTATTAAAGGTTTTTGTTATACTTTCTCGGGTTCTAGTCAGTTAAATTTTAATTTTATAAATAAATATATATATATATATAAATATATATATATATAAATATATATATATATATATATATATATATATATATATATATATATATATATATATATATATATATATATATATATATATATATATATATATATATATATATATATATATATATATATATATATATATATATTTATGAAAAAAATTGAATGACTAGAACCGAGATTTAATTAAAAAGGTTTTAATATAAACACACTACTAGTTTCGGCCTGTAACAGCCTTCTTCAGGTGACATTATAAAACAAAAAACACTAAACATTGAGGGTTAAAAGACTATGAACAACATAGACAGTCTTTATACATAATTAGCATTAAAACGTTGTAGTTGTATTTGAAGCTGTTCTTTCATTTGTTGCATTGTTGGGAGAGTGCGTGCTTGCTGCATCACGTGAACGCCAATACATGATTACAGATGAATGACTATCCGGGAGGTTGTAGCTTAAGTTGTTATTTAGATGAACAGGATTGAAGATGATTTCTCTCGATTCCACAATTTTTCTCTCTATTTCGTCACTGCAACGGAAGATGTTTGTAGATTTTTCCCAGCAGACTTTGTGACTTTGGTTATCATCATTAGGATTAGCCGAGAAGAGGATATGACTTGATAATGCACTTGCTCGCTGTCTCTTGTAAGTAATGTCTCTCATGTGTTCTTCCATACGCATTTCTACAGATTTGTCTGTCTGACCGAAATAAGGAATATCGCAGTCACATAATATTTTATATACGCCAGGGTATTTGAGTTGATGATGACAAGGTTTTGGGTGGCTAATTAAGCAACGGATCTTTGGAAGTGGAGTGAACAAGGTTCTGATATTGTATTTTTTTAGAACGTTTGCTAATTTATGTGAAACAGTACTTATGTAAGGAATAGATATATTGCCTTTGAATCTATTTGTTTCTTCTGAGTGATGTCTGGGAGGATTAAGAAGGAATTTGTTAATGATTTTCTTGGAATATCCATTAACTTCGAAAGAAGTTTTCAGATGGTTTATTTCTGTACGCAGTTCATTTGGATCATCAAGAAGAAAACGGCTCTATGTCCCAAGGTGGAAATTATTCCAAGCTTATGAGGAGGGAAATGATGGGATTGACTGTGCAGATATCTGTTGGTATGTGTGGGTTTTCTATATATCGATATTTTTAGTTTCCCAGCAGAAGAGCGAGTCAGTTTGACATCAAGAAAAGGCAAGGAATTATCCGTTTCAAGCTCAGCAGTAAACTTAATACTTTGATGTCGGCTATTGAGATGTTCGAGGAAAACCATAAGGGATTCATGTCCATGGCTCCAAACAATGAAGACATCATCCACATAACGTTTCCAAACTTTAGGTGTTAAAATAAAGGAAGAGATAGCCTTGGTTTCAAAATTTTCTAAGTAAATATTTGCAAGAACCGGAGATAAAGGATTACCCATAGCCAGTCCATGATTTTGTTTGTATATATTATCTTGAAATTTGAAGTAACCGGACCTGATGCAATGTGTAAGCAAGGCTAACATTTTTTTGGATAACTTGTCCTTGAGTAATGTTAGGACTTCATCTGCTGGGACATTAGTGAATAAGGAAGTTATTCACTAATGCTCCGGTTACTTCAAATTTCAAGATAATATATACAAACAAAATCATGGACTGGCTATGGGTAATCCTTTATCTCCTATTCTTGCAAATATTTACTTAGAAGATTTTGAAACCAAGGCTATCTCTTCCTTTATTTTAACACCTAAAGTTTGGAAACGTTATGTGGATGATGTCTTCATTGTTTGGAGCCATGGACATGAATCCCTTATGGTTTTCCTCGAACATCTCAATAGCCGACATCAAAGTATTAAGTTTACTGCTGAGCTTGAAACGGATAATTCCTTGCCTTTTCTTGATGTCAAACTGACTCGCTCTTCTGCTGGGAAACTAAAAATATCGATATATAGAAAACCCACACATACCAACAGATATCTGCACAGTCAATCCCATCATTTCCCTCCTCATAAGCTTGGAATAATTTCCACCTTGGGACATAGAGCCCGTTCTCTTCTTGATGATCCAAATGAACTGCTTACAGAAATAAACCATCTGAAAACTTCTTTCGAAGTTAATGGATATTCCAAGAAAATCATTAACAAATTCCTTCTTAATCCTCCTAGACATCACTCAGAAGAAACAAACAGATTTAAAGGCAATATATCTATTCCTTACATAAGTACTGTTTCACATAAATTAGCAAAAGTTCTAAAAAAATACAATATCAGAACCTTGTTCACTCCACTTCCAAAGATCCGTTGCTTAATTAGCCACCCAAAACCTTGTCATCATCAACTCAAATACCCTGGCGTATATAAAATATTATGTGACTGCGATATTCCTTATTTCGGTCAGACAGACAAATCTGTAGAAATGCGTATGGAAGAACACATGAGAGACATTACTTACAAGAGACAGCGAGCAAGTGCATTATCAAGTCATATCCTCTTCTCGGCTAATCCTAATGATGATAACCAAAGTCACAAAGTCTGCTGGGAAAAATCTACAAACATCTTCCGTTGCAGTGACGAAATAGAGAGAAAAATTGTGGAATCGAGAGAAATCATCTTCAATCCTGTTCATCTAAATAACAACTTAAGCTACAACCTCCCGGATAGTCATTCAGCTGTAATCATGTATTGGCGTTCACGTGATGCAGCAAGCACGCACTCTCCCAACAATGCAACAAATGAAAGAACAGCTTCAAATACAACTACAACGTTTTAATGCTAATTATGTATAAAGACTGTCTATGTTGTTCATAGTCTTTTAACCCTCAATGTTTAGTGTTTTTTGTTTTATAATGTCACCTGAAGAAGGCTGTTACAGGCCGAAACTAGTAGTGTGTTTATATTAAAACCTTTTTAATTAAATCTCGGTTCTAGTCATTCAATTTTTTTCATAAAACTATGTATTTTAACCGAGTCAATGATCATTCTGTCATATATATATTTATATATATATATGAAGTCATGTTCTTTTCTCCGCTAACTCTAATCTAGAAGAACACCAACATCAGATGGACTAGAATCTTACGTCCACTATCGATAAATGCGGTGACGAACTTGAGAGACGCATCCTTGAATCAAAAGAGATAGTCCTGGACCAATCACACATGAACAATAATTTAAGCTACAAAATGCCAGACTCTCACAACTCAGCGATTCAATTCTGGCGCTCTGGAGTCAGTGGTCACTCACTCTTGCCTCACGCTAGACCTGCCACGCGGACACCAGTTTCAAATTTGACTGTTGCGATTTCCAATTTGTTTATGTGAGAAGTCCATGTTATTTAACTTATTATTTTTTCCAGTTTCTTGTAATTATTTACACACCTGAAGAAATCGGCGTTCCGACGAAACAAGTCGTGTTTATTAAAGTTTTTCCTTCCTTTCTCGGTTTTTTTAGTCAGTATATTATTATTATTTAAAAAAAAAAAAAAAAAAAAATATATATATATATATATATATATATATATATATATTTTTTTTTTATATATATATATATATTTTATATATATATATATATATATATATATATATATATATATATATATATATATATATATATATATATATATATATATATATATATATATATATATATATATATATATATATATATATATCTGTGTGTGTGTGTGTGTGTGTGTGTGTGTGTGTGTGTGTGTGTGTGTGTGTGTGTGTGTTCAAGATACCAAGTAATTTTATATAAACTTGGTTTTTAATCCTATTTCCCAAGTAAGCAAACACACAAGAAAGTCAAGTTTGCGCCTGCAAGTACTGCAAGTCCAAGGGGAAAAAAAAACTTTCCAATATATAGATGGTCTGGGTAATGAAGCATGGGAACAAACGAACCTTGTAGGACGCACAACTCACAGACAATGCAGATGCAGATGAGAATAACCAATTAATTCAGTTTAAGTGATTCCTTCCTGGACTGGATTGTCTACTATTAGACCATTCAGCCTAACAAGGAAGGAAAGATGGAATGGGATCTGTGGTGTGTCTTTGATTAAAAAAGACACACCACAGAATTTAAAAAAAGTAAGCTCAAATCTTAGCGTTCCAGTGGTTGTAAACCCCCCCCCACCCCCAGAAGGCGAGGCAGGGTGTGTGTGCTAAAGTGGTTATTGTGTCAACCGATCGAATTGGACGTGGTCATTTGTCACGAGTTGTTTTTGTTTTCTGAGTTTCTTCTGTTTTGTGTGCGTGAAGTGTGAAATGACCTGTTTTAGGACCCCGATAGAGAAAAGGAATTTTCTAGAAATAATTTCTCCCTTTTTTACCCAATGGAGGAAGGCTCTTGGCTCTGTGGGTAATGAACCATCAGGGTATTCCCTGCGGAAGTCAAATATTAGGTGCATTGAATGTTATTCTGTCGTTCCCCTGCAGAATCCATTCTTCCCACTTTCCCAGGGTTTATGAAAATTCTCGTCTTTTAATTCCGGAATTTTAAAATTAATCTTTTATTTCGATTACAAAATTAGTTCATTTTTGTCTGTTCCGTGGTCCACCCTCCTAAAATGATGTTGTTCTTTTACACATTATTAAAATGTTATTTTAAGTTTTTAATTAAATATTTAAAAGAATGCATCAAACCAATATTTTATTGACGGAACTCACATTATTGGACCAAGTATTTCGGAACTCTGAATTCTTAACAAAGAAATTCTGCTTTAAAACGAATCAGATAAATAGAGATTTTATAAAACTAAAAACAATCAAGGTGTGTTCAAATATTTAATTAATCTCTGCTTAGTAAAATATAATCTTAAGGTTTGTTATTTATTACAGTTTTGCTTTATACTTTACAAGATTTTATTTTATTTTCAATAATCTTTAATGTAAAATTGAAATAAGCTTTTTTTTATTATTTTTTAAAACGACGAGAAACAGAACAAGAAAATATGACTACTTCTGCAGAAGGATTTTAATAATTGCTGAAGTTAAGAAAGCAAACTTGAAAATATGTCTTACGAGTTTTTTATATCTGATCCGCACATGACACGCCACGTGACCTATGGCAGATTAGTGCCGTGTGTCGGCAAGAACAACAGAAAAGAGGAGGAATCTGTTCGCATTTTGCTTGAACAGTCGAGGGTTGTATTTCTCTTGGGAAGGCAGAGTGGAGGAGAGAAGTAGAGGAATGAAGGAGGAGGTAATGAAGTTGGCTCGGTGATTTGGACTGTAAAAGGGTGTTGATTAGCAGCGGCTTTGTTTTAATGATTTTAGAGGAGAGTGGAGGAGTAATAGTGGCCAATTCAGCAGAGCACTGTCATGAAGGTATCTGTAGAAGAGGCACAAGGCAGAAACTGAATAGCTGTAAGAGAGAGGTCAGTAATTAGCCAGGTTGCCCTCTTCTGGATACCATTGAGCAATCTTAAAGGGGACTTTGGTACTCCTCCCCATAGCAACATTCCATGGCCTGGCGGATTTGAGCCTGGTATAGCTGCTAACTCTATACCAAGCTCAAATCCGCCCGGCCATGGAATATTGCTTTGGGGAGGAGTACCAAAGTCCCCTTTAAGATTGCTGAATGGTATCCAGAAGAGGGCAACCTGGCTAATTACTGACCTCTCTCTTATGCCAAGTTAAGTTTTTTGGGACACTGCAGGAGATATTGACTTGAAATGTGTATGTGCCAGGAAGGATCGGAGGTGCAGGCGAATCCAAGAAGGGAAACATTCTTGCACAACAGACCCAAAGGCAGATTATTTCTAAAACGGATGTCAATTCATTTTATTTTTGAATAAAAGCATCAATAAGCAAAGATGGTTTAAACATTAAAGCTCACCATAAAATCTGCAACTACTTTTTATATAATAAATTCACATCGGATTCAATCACACATTTCCAGGGTCTACTTAATCCGGCCTCACTTTATTAGAGGATCCTCACACTAAATGGAAAAAAATACTGCAGAAAGTTCAGATTCTTTAATACTCGAATACACAATGCGTAATACCGTGTAAGCATTTATTGCTCATTTGAAAACTCGCCTTCATTTCCTTTATTACAAAAAAGTATTCTATCAAACGTGCGCATCCACATAAGTGAAGATTATGATAAAACGTAAATAAACAAATAAATAAATACTGGATATCACACTACGATGTAGGAAGAGGAAACCGCTGGCTTAGTGCTTCGCTACCACGCGAAAATAATCCCGAGGGATATTCTGCATTCTTTACTCCCAAAATATCCAAATGCAGTCATTCAAAATGATGACTGCGGAGTAATCTATCACAATGTAGTTCGTGTGATTATATTATTGAACCTTTCGCTTTCAAATAGAAATCTAAATAGGAAAATCGTGCATATCGTGTTTTATTATTATTATTATTTTAAATTTATTTTATTGTTATCGAGAGATGGCGCTATCGATTCGTAAACTAATATCGAGTCAGTGCCAGTTTCATATTCTTTTTTATTATTATTTGCTTGACAAAACAGGTTGTTGATAAATAAATATTCGTTGGACAATTTTATTTACGTATTTTTATCTCTACAAGTAAAAGAGCGGTGGAAGCAGCTGATAGTACGAAAAAAAGGAAAATCTTTGCCTCCCATAACATACGATAATATTAGGTATCTTATGACAGTATCTTATTCATAAATCTTGCTAAAATCATTACGCATGCGTATGTTTCACTCCGCAGTGGCCAATGTGAATCGTATGTTGCCTGCGGCATGAAGTGTAATTGCAGAATCCTTCAACAAGTGTGTGACATTTTTTCACGTGATCTCTTCTACAAACAGCAAATGCTGCAAATGTAACTTCGCCCATTCTGAACAGCGTTTTAAAAAGTAAGTGCGATGATTTTAACAATTTCAACGGGCTTAAATAGGACTGTTCGCTAAAAAAAAGAAGAAATTCAGTGCGGAAATGGGAACTGGCAAGTTGCACTTTCCACTTCTAGTTTAATAGCTAAGAGAAAGAAGAGGAAATTTCTTCCGATTAAGGAGATGTGTTCCTTCCCCAAAGTTAATCGATATTCTGCTTGAGAAACATTTCTAAATCAATAAAGATATTAACCATCTTCAAGAGTGAAATCCAAAATGTGTTACGCTCTCGACTGTACGTCGGAAGGAGATTTTCTTTTGGGGGTCACTCAAGCAGCAAAGAAGCCGAGATTCGCTCACAACATTTCTTCCTTACGCACTTGTAAGCTTTCCTATTCAGATCTTTTTTATTACGCGCACAGAATATTTTGTGTCGAATTGTAGCAATCCGGAATATGCCGTGTGTTTGTTATTCCATATAATAAGTTGCCTTTGCCTTGTAACCATTTTACGGCTGAGTTAAAGTGTTTGAATGCAACTCGAAAAATACTTCTGTGCATGAAGCTCCGAAGCAAAATAGCAAAATGTCTTCATTTTGCCTTATGTTACCGTAAAAGACTGGCCAACTTTCCCTGAATTGAAAGCCTTAAAGGGTTTATTGGTCTTAGACGAGATTCCAACCAAACGACTTCGTCGAAATACTCTGAGTTGCAGAGGTTTACTAATATTTTAACCGTTTCTTGTATATAACCAGATTGAATTTCATTATCTGAATGTAGGCAACTTTTGTAGTACTACGAATGCAAGACGCTACTAGTAAAACTGCTATACGTTCGACTCAAATAGCGGCTAACATTACTACAAACAACGATACGACTGTTTCGATTTAGGATCACAAGATGGCGACAGTTTCTTCCATAGAGTACTTGAATGCGATGGCATAAATTCTGAAGTCAGTATGCAAATAAAGAGAGACGAAAACTTATTGAGAGTTTTTAATGAGGACGTTGAGCGCAAAGAGTGGTGCTTACATGTTAGCAGATGTCTGCAAACAGAACCCAATCTATTTAATGTTTCTCCTTTCTTAAATGTTTTTACCAACCATAATCGCTCAGGGTATAACGAAAGATGAAATGATCTCTTGCGGGTTATATTTTGGGACTTTGAACCAAATTACATTTGCTTCCACCAAGCAGTTCGTAAACATCAAGAAAACCCGATTCTTCCTTTTGCGAAAACAAAGGCAGATGGCGTTTCTGCCAGTTATTGTTCCGCATCAGAATAAAAAAAAAATTAAGAAAGAAAAAGGAAAGACACGCTAGGAATATTCAAAATGTGAACTATAATTATCTGGAGCATTATTCTCCCTTTGTTACTGCAAGTGGAATTTAAACACCCCTCGTTTATTTTAAGGAGAAACGATGACCCTTCTGGGAAGAACATTTCTTTTCTATCGGATTCCTGATGAGCGAATTCATCCACGAGAACTTCCTTCACACTTTGAAGTGTTCCCGGTAAGAGAGAGAGAGACTGAACGAGTCCAAATGCATTTCGTTCGCTCAATTGTGTTCGAAATCTCATTACACTACAAGTGACACGTGCAGTTTCCAGCTCTGTCGAGTCATCTGTTAATCCTAACAACGCCATCAGGATCACCTTTGGCTGAGCGACATCCAGAGGGCGCTCTAATGAGGTGTCAGCTCGAACGTCATCACTAGTCACGGACAGAATCAACTACGAACTCAAAGCGAAGATTACGAACTCAAATAGCCTTTCGGTAATTTCATGGACGATGATAATCCCGAATGCATTTGAGGGTTGGATTTATTCTGGGAATCATTGACATCACACGGATGACATTCCAGGAAGCCAGACGGTATCATCGATACTAAAATATTTACTGAACAAAAGAGCTGTTTGTTTCAATTAATGCAGGATTCTTTCAAGATGTTATGTTCGATAATAATGGAATTTTATTCAAACTGAAGAATGTTGCTTGAAAAGTTTAATGTTTGGTCTCTTAGAAGGAGGGTTTCGAACTAGGTAAAATATAAATTTTTACAAATACCTCAAAATAAATATATAATTGATAACAAAATCGTTAGTTCATCCTTAGTAAAAGTGTGCTCTACGTTTCCAAATATCGTTTGGTGGGTGGGAGAAACAGAAAGAAAAAAAAAACTGATTATTTAGGAAGAGACGAAAAACAGATAAAGAAAGAATTGGACTAAAAATGAAGACATTACATTTCCAGAAGGGCAGTTTCAACGTTTAAAAGCTTTTAAACCATATTTAGATGGAAAGTGGAAATATTACAGAATTGTTTGAAAGCATAAACCGAAGTCTTTAAAAAATGGCTGAGCCATAAAAATTCAACCTTCCTGATTTACGCGTAGAACACCCCTCCGTTCAGGGTTTTCCGAAAGTTACCTTCTTTGGAGGGTCAAAAAAAAAGAGTTTCGGGGAGAACATTTTCGACCTCCGTATGAGACTGGATAAGTGAGCGTTTGGTTGCAAAGAAGTTCGTTTAGTCACAGGCGGGGTGGGATCTTCCCCCCCGCAAACACCTCGTCTACACCCAACTGAAGTGTAGGAACTCCTGTTCGATCTGTTCGTTAATAACGAATGGTGAATTTGGAAAAGACTTGAAATATTTAAAACTTTTCATTTTCTTTCAATATTCTTGAAGATCTTCTCTTCATCACACGCGTTGATAGAATATTGTGTGAATATTCACGCATTTAATTCTGTTCTATCAGTCGCATTCTTAATATCAATTACGATGATCTCATTGAAATTAGAACCCCAAATATGGAGGTTCCTCCAATGGCGTTGCATCGAGCGGAGCGTTATTCTTCTTACTATTTCCGATCTGTCGCAGTTAAGGTGAGTGCAGCGTTTCATTAGCTTGAAAATGAAAACTACTCGTTGGGGTGTTTCATGCCAGTTAATCGTCCTGAAATACTCCTTGAAGAGGGCGGACGATGTTTAGAAGTTTTGCACCGACGAGAGATTCGGCGAATTCTCGAAACACTGAGAGGCAGATGGGATGGTTGGTCGCAGTGCTGGAAGAGTTCCCTTGAGTCACGTGGTTTGCATCGTTCAAGGAATTACTTTTCGTGTAATTTGTTCCGTAATTACCTTTTGGACAATAAGTTGTGCTGTTAGTGGTTGAGTTGCACGTGTGTGTGTGTGTGTGTGTGTGTGTGTGTGTGTGTGTGTGTGTGTGTGTGTGTGTGTGTGTGTGTGTGTGTGTGTGTGTGTGTGTGTGTGTGTGTGTGTGTGTGTGTGTGTGTGTTCATCCACATACTTTAGTCAAGGATATCAATTATATTTGATTGACTAATATGTTTCGACTAATGATTGACCAATATGTTAATTTAAAAATGACGTTTCGTTATAATTAAAAATAATGCTTATTTTGAGTAACAAATAATCATTCAAATATCATGCAACAACCTTGCTGTATTCAGCGGAGACTAATTTATATTCGTGAAATTTTACATTTGTTTTCTTGAAATAGAAAAAAAAATGAACGTTTAGTTCATTTTCTTGTCAAGAGATGGCGGTATCATCTCTTGACAAGAAAACGAAGAACGACGAATCTGGATCGCTTTGTCCATCTATTCCTGTGAAGACGAAAAATATCTGATCGGATGGATTTTGATGAAATTTGGCACTCATGACACTTTCGCAATTTCGCAGTACAATTCGAGCCACTTCATTGTTTTGTTTCCAGAAAGAAGGCTTCGAGTTAAACCAATTTTCCGTTCGACATATTTATAACGATGGCGCTTTTGTAATTCGCTTTAGTGAAGGGTTACTTCGGCACAGCACTGCGCTGTATTGGAAGGGAGACACCACCCGCTAAGAATAAGGGATACTCTTTTCGTTTTTCTATGTCTTGTATGTGATTGGCGTGCAAATTTTAAAACTAAACTGTCTTTCCAATAAACCGCACTGCCTTGTGGTGGGTTAGGGGCAGTCACTTAAATGAAGGGCCAAATTCTCTTGGGGAGGTCAAATATACGATGGATTTTAGGCTGACATTTATTTAGTTTCAATGTTTTACAAGTCTTCAACAATAAAGGGTGTGTGAAGGAGACAAAACGCATTACAAACACTTTAAATGATAGAAAGGACATTCTGTTATCCAACTGTTAAATTCAAAGCTGTCCAAGAACCCCCAAGCAGATGCTTCACGGGAGAGTGAAGTGGAGACAGT
The DNA here is from genome assembly GCF_054136105.1 of Typopeltis vanoorti. Lineage (NCBI taxonomy): Eukaryota > Metazoa > Arthropoda > Arachnida > Uropygi > Thelyphonidae > Typopeltis > Typopeltis vanoorti. The sequence continues at coordinate 2,495,605 of NC_143558.1, forward strand.
TTCACTCCACCCCTGCTTTATTGCCAGTCCCTTGAAAGAAACGCGTTTTGGCTGGCAGGTGTTTGGGTTTTCATCGCAGAATGTCCGGAGATCACCGCAGATATTACACCACGCTTCTGTCAGTAAATATGACATTCGCACAGTCCTATGAAGGTTTTCGTAAGCAGCTTCCGTATTGTTCGACCTCCGTCTTGCCAAGACAGCTCCAAAAATAGATTTCGAATGCCTCGCTTTGAAGTTTCTCGGACACGCGCTGAGCTAAACGGAGGAAAGGTGGCTTCGTGCTGGCTCAGAACAACCAACCCCGTCTGATTATCGTCGAGAACAGAGACACGCGCTTCTGTCGATCTCTTTCGTGTCGGTTTGTTGCAGAGTGCAAGTGACAACTCCTCAACTGGTATGACGCCGACTTTGTCGTAGTTTAGGGAGACGGAATAATGCGAAGCGTTCTTGAAATAGACAAGAAAAACATCACGCAATAAGCTTAAGCAATTCACGCATCAAGTCAGCGACTTGGCCTCAAGTGAATTGTCTTCACTTGGAAGAAGACTTCGTTCGAAAAAGGGAATTAAAACAATCATCCAGACTATCTGGGAAATAAGAGATGCACCGCTGAGATTCATGTCAGACTCTGCTGAGCACTAAAAGTTGATTTAGTAGAATTCAGGGGACTGTGCAGAGTCCGCTGGTGTCATTCCGGAATAACCTTTCGTTCCCTCACTGCATTAACCAACTCTTACTTCGTTTCTCTCTCTCAGAGAAAGATAGTATTTAATCAGACAACTGACGTCATTAAGGAATTGCTCCGCCATTTTTATAATTTGCCTGACAGAAAAAATATGCGTCTCTGCTCGATTTGTCTTGGCGCATATGAAGGACCTTCTGAGGAGGACCTTCTTCTCGCCCTTCCACAACAGAACAGAACAAGACCTTCCAAAGGGTCCTTTTTTCAGAGGATTCTCCTCTTTTCGATTCCAATGTTTTCTCTCTTTCTTCACCTTCATCTTCTTCCTTGTGCGATCGCTCTTTTCCCCCTTTCTTACCAAGAAAAAGTGCTTGGATTTTTTTGTGATTGGAAATTCGTCTTCTTATTTCAGGGACGATTAATTGTGTCGTGGTTAATTGGCCCCAAACACTTTTCTATAAGAAGTGAAAGCTAATCCTGTTAACCACCCTCACCTGCGCGGAGGATTCCCTGAAACGATGCGATATTTCTTCGGAACTTTAAGAAAGATCTTCACTTACATTAAGCGAAGAAATTAGGCGAGTTGGGCCTAATTTCAGTTTTCACCGTAAACCCACATATTACAACTAAAAACTGCTTTAATGATGTCATCGCTGTTTATGAATATTGAGTGGATCCTAAAATCAATCAAATATTCTGCACTGCTCGCGATGCGCTTAAAATATTCTGCAGCTCGCCCTTCATATTAACGCTTTTAAACATTTATGGTAACTTTTAAACCAAATATCTAAGTGCGCACGGATTTTAGAATTTCTGTATAATATTTGGTTCAATTGGTTCACCAACCGTCTGTCAGCTGAGCCCGGAGAAGGGTACACGTCGTTCTCATTCCTCATCCAACGACTAGTGGGTTCCAATCCCACGGTTAGTTGATGTTTACAAATGTCTCTATATGTAAGATGAATATCATCACCCGGTGTAAGACCTCCCATGTGTTTTATTAGTGGCCCGAAGAAGTTTGTAAAAAAAAAGTTCGAGAACATTCTTTCTAGCCATTCATCCACATAAAAACAGAGCAAAAATAACGCAGCCCAGAGAAAATTCTCTGACGCCTTTTAAACAAAGTGCACAGAAATTATTAACCCAAATAAAGGTTTGGAAATTGGGGAGAAGGGAACCTCTGCTGGGTAGTTGGATTCAACGCTACTGATAAGTTCAAGATCTCAGAGGAGAGATAGTGTGGTGGACAACTGCTGACATCTTGTGATCCTAAACCCTAATTGGCACGTTATTTACTAAAACAACGCGAGTTCGACGATCAATTTTCCTCAGTTGCAGGAATAAAAACTCAATTTTGAAGGTGAAAATAAAATCTATTTGTTGGATCAAAGGCTGACTACGGGATTAAATCAGGGACTTCATTCCGGGAATGAAGATTTATGATGATATTTATGCATTTTCTATTGCGATAATAATTTTAAAAAGAGAATTGTTTCTCTGATTCTAATTAATAGCAAGGAAATGTGCTGAGAAGAAGCCTACACGAAGATGTTCTGCAGTCAGCGAATACAGTCAAACCGATTACGAACTTTCTTTGGGCAATTCGGGGCAAATGCCATCGTTTCAATTATAACTGAAGGAACAGCACGCAATCATAAAATGTTACGTAGGAATAATAATAATAAATGAATTTTAAAATCGGAATATTTATTTGTATTCGACAATAAAGGAATTCGCAAATAATATCACAGAACGAATCACATGATTGACAAATGTGTCTAACCGTTTACTGCTCTGTCTGGTAATGGCCGATGCACCATGTTCACAAAATTAGGGAACAGCCATTGGAAGATGCGGAGAAAAATGAACTATATTACACGCGAACAATGTAGCTGCCACTTTACGAGGGCACTCAAAGCAGACTTAAACAATTTTAATAAGATGACGAGAGTTGTTGCTTAGCAACTGTGTCTGCGGTGTTTAACCGGAAGATCCAGTGGCGTGTAGAATCGGGTGCTTTGGGGCGATGCGATGAATCTCGGAGGAGTCTGTTTGCATTAATCGGAGGGATCATTTAGATCCAGCGGTAGCCAGGTGGCGTTACAAGCAGGAGGCTGCCCTGTCGCAACTGAAATTCATGATGGCGAATGTGGGGGTGTATTGGAATGCTTCTCGTGCTATGCGAGAGGCAAAGTGGTTTTTATGGAATAAGCTATCACGATGGTAAAAGAATGTCTTTCTATCGCGCGGAATGTCTCCCCGCTAAAGTTTGCTTCGGCGTGGTTGGCCGTGGTCACAGTTGAACTCCATGGGTGCCACTGGGCCAATGCGTTTTGCAGGGCAGTGTATGCTCAATGCCTTTCGCATTCTGTTTGGCCATCTAATGTAAGTGGATACCCTTGCAATTTCTCTTTGTCCAAGTATAAACCGAAATCCGAATCCAGAATAAGGGCAGTGACGCAAACTAAACTATACCCTTCTCTCATTCTTAAAAATATTGCACCGCGCAAATCTAACGTAAGATACGTAATAATAGCAGTCTTGTTCTAAGTTACTGCAAAGCGATCATCTCAATAGCACACACACACACACACACACACACACACACACACACACACACACACACACACACACACACACACACACACACACTGCGAGTTGGTATTGAATGCAACCATTCGCGGTCATTCTGAACAAAATTTGACTGTTGTCCACTTTGAATCAATACGCTTATAAAGTCAGTGGAAAATGCAATAGCACAGCGATCAACTCCAGAATAACTGCATGCTCAACATGCAGCAAATGAACTGGATATTCGCTTGATTATTAACGCCCAGTAATACGAATGAAGTTGAAATCGAGACGCTGTAGTTTTTGGTGAGGTCAAAGTTTTATAAAAGTTCGTCTGACGAATTTAAGAACATAAAAATTAACTACTGTATAAGTTAATATAAACAAAAATGTTTGGGAAAATATTAATCGAATGGATTTGAATAGCCGACTGCGAGACATGTTATGCGGATATAAAATGAATAGAAAAAGAACTGGAAGATCAAGAAAGCGACGGGATGACACCGGAACAGGTCACGTGGCCTAAAATCCATGAAAGGAAGAAGATTTTTCCAGCGAAAATGGCCCCATTTTATTATGCAGAATGTATTGAGTTTCTTGTCGATGAAATGTGCTCCTTTACGAGAATATTTTAAGAGCAGAGCAAACATTATTCCCAGAAATCCTCTTTCAATAATTGGAATTACTGCTGTGTGCGTTAAGGCTGCGAGGTCAGGGGGTGAGGTCTGTCAACTGTGGGAGTGTTCTTCTGCCTCTTTTGCGACACTAAAACAACAGTCTCCAAAACAAGATGCATTTCCTAACTCCACGTTCTTTTAGCAAAGGTCCTACGATATCAAGGCAAGTCTATTCCACCCAAAGACAACAGAAACAGTCTCGTCCTTCAGATCAGCCAGTTCAAAATGGACGACAACATTATACGCGAAAATGATATTAATATTAAAAATGTGAATTTTTTTAATCGCTCAAACACACCTTTCAACAATTCAAATAAAATTCAATACTGTTTGAATTAGGATGGAAGGACTAAGAATTCTTATTCTTATTTATCTATCTATTTTCCTTTCTGGAATCCTCGCTCCAGAGACCAAACATGGAACTTTTCCACGTGTTCGATGACCACGGCGATGGTTTCCCAGCGGGAGATGAAATTAGTCTCTAGGTGGGAGCACAACTACTCTCTACCCAGGCTGACTAAAGATGCTCAACTGCTATTTCGCAAGCAAGATTTCGTATCACATCCCCCCCTTCACCTGTAATCACCTAGAGATCTCCACCAGAGGATCTCCTAATAGCTTGTAAACCTTCCAACCCGTCCAGCCTAAGAATTCTGTTTCTTCCTTTTAACCTGGCGAACCGAAAATCTCTTTCAAATTCCGATCACTCCTTTCCAGGCCTTTTCTCAAATGTTTTTTCTTTCTGTCTTTTGCATTTTCTGTGGATGTTTTCAGGACAATCATCTCATAAAATGGCTACGGTGCTATAGAGAAAAGTGTTTCTCTCTCTCTCTCTCTCTCTCTCTCTCTCTCTCTCTCTCAGAATCTAAAATAGGAGCAACAACTGCTATTCATTATTCATACACACCCGGATTTGAACCTATCAAGACCACATCCGATTCCTTGAGGTGAGAGGAAGGCGCATTCCAAAGAAAAGCTTTGGAATGCGCCTTCCTCTCACCTCTTCCTCGAGGACAGATTGCATCTCTTCCATAACCACTTTCTGCATACACATATCAGCTAGAGATTTACAATTTCAGTTTTAGGATCGACGTAAAAAAATTAAGACTCCCAAAAAGCATTTTCATAAGGATTTGGGATTGAAATGTTGCCGTAATAAATCATAATAACCATTACGTGTTTTCCCGATGACCTCCGCCACCAGTAATATGGGAGAGTGTGGCGCTGGATGGTTGTTACTTCGAGCATTTTTTCTCTTCCGAAGGTCTCTAAATCGCGGCTCGTGACCTTAACACACCTTCGAGTACATGCGCTGGGTCGATGTTTGAATGAGGGTGAAGGCGACTTGCACCAGCGCATTAAAATCCCTTCTTTGTGGGAATTACGAGGGACGCATCAGTGGCGGACAAGAATAAGAAAAGACACACCAAAGAAATTCGGTAAGGAGGAGGGGAAAGCTTGCGCGTAAACAATGCGAGACATGCACTCCAGAATAGATGACGTCGGATATTTTCTTTATTCTTCCTCTCTCAATCTGTCTCTCCTCTTTTTTTTTTTTTTTTTTTTTGACCGGCAAGAAAAGCTGAGTGTGAAAGTTTTTCTTGCATTTTGTTGCGAGAAAACAGAAGTCGAGGAAGATCGTCTTCGCGGAACAAAAGCGACCAAAACACCTTTTAAAAAGTGTCGTCAGTAAACGCTTGAGTAGCGTCGCAACAGCAGCAATTCCTTCAGAAAAATGAAAGCAAATTTCTGGCAAGGACGATAAAAGGAGGGGTTAAGATATCTCATTAAAGCGCGGATGTATCTTTGTAGGCGCGAGAAAATAAAATCCAAACACACTAAAGAAATTGTGATGTAAGACGGAAACCGTCTTACCAAATAGGAAGTCAGTCGAGGATGTTTCTTTTGTGTGGCGTCTGATTTCACTTTCGGCTGATTTTTGTGAAAGCCCAATCACCATTCAGAGCAGCAAATGACCTGTAAAAAAATAAACTGTTTAGAGGAGGAGCACATAACCGGATCGCCTGGAGGAAGAGATGCAGGAAAGAAAAGGCGATTCGATTCTCATCCCGCAGATTTTACTTTTAGTTTACAAAAGCTGACAATCGAGTGGAATGCGAATGAAAGCCTAACAGGAATCCCACACTAGAAATAAAAATCACTTTAATAGTGCAGTCTAAATTGAAAAGAGGGCGCTATGAATTTTAAATATTTCTTTTTTGGGCATTTCTAAATGTTAAAGGAAAATTGATTTCAATTTTAATTTTAACTTGAATAACTGATGAAACAGTTGAAGGAGAAACTGCCTTTCGGAGACTAAACAGGATCATGAAAGTGATGGGTTTGTTACAGGAAGGGTTCGCCAGTCTGAGAAGAGGCCTGTGATCCTATCTGGATATCTACGTATTGTTGGATGTAAGGAGGAATGTGCGAAATGAGATTCGTTTTCAATCGGTAAGACAGGATTGTATTTCGCTATCAACTAACTTCGCAGGAATCTCATGGTCTTACTTCTCTGGAAGATGGCATCACCGGAGTTCAAGGCACGGGTTAGGAAAATCGTGAAGATTGGAATGTTTAAGCACCACAATGTTTGTCAAGTGAAGAAAAAGAGACACCGTACATGAACTGTCTTCAGTGTCTGCGAAGAGGATTTGAGGTCATTGAGGAGTCCTTTTGGTCAAGGAAGAAGGTGGTCGAAAGCAAGGAGCCGGAGGATGTATTCTGGCATTGGCAGGGAAACCAGAAGAAGAAGAAGGTCTATTTTGATCTATTCTGATTTTCGAATAATAAAATCAGAATAGATCAAATTGCGTTGCATTGGAAATATCAAAACTGCCCTCACGAGTGTTTCGGAATCTTTTCATGGTTTGCTGCGAGATGGAGAAAGTTGTCCAAGAGACCAGCTGGGGATCAAGAGAGGAATCGATGTTTGTGATTCCTCGTTAAATATACACGTCATATGTTAATAATCATCTCCATTGTTTTTAGAGTATTGAGAAAGGGGAAAAGAGGACGAAAGTTTGATGCTGACTTTTATCTCTCTTTGCGGGATGTGCTGAACAAAGGAATTCCTTCCACGATGTTGAGTAGACATCAAATAGGTATGAACGACTATTAATTCTGGAGCAAAAATGCTGACCATAACTTATATGTTGTACCTAAAACACAAAACAATCTATTGGTATCCACCTATTAAGTTTCTTCGTATGTTCTTACTCAAGTTCCATTGATGATTCCACTTCCAGTTTCTCTGATGAAATATCAGAGGGGAACAGGCAAGACCAGCTCTTCGTAGAGTGGGGGGTGATTTGCCTTGAATACAAGAAAGGAAGGAAAAGGATGATGAGAGTAAGTCAGTTTTATCTCGAATAAAATCGTGACGTTATCATCCAAATATATCCGAGAGATTGTAGCGCGAACTTGGAATTGTATTGAATGGTTTTCACAAGGATCAGAAAGATGAAAACCACTTCGATGAGAGAAGACAGATCGGAACAGCAATTAAACATCGCTATAATTTTTTCAATAAGTACAATCTGGAAGCACTTTTATGATCCTCATTGTTGTTTGATGCTGTTGTTTCATTGTTGTTTCGAAGAAGGGTTTGAAAGAATAAATTCATTATTTTATCAAAAATACTTTCGATATTCGAATGAAAGCAAGAAGAAATATTTGTCTGCTGGTCATCGAACCGAAATAAACCTACCGGAGATCAAAAACATTACGACAGATTTCTTTTCCAATGTCTATTGTTAGAGAATCGCCACAGAGTCTGCGACCACACCCTTGTAGACTGCGCGCGGTTTACAAAATCCCATCATTGTGTATCTTAGCACTTGTACAGGTGTGCCGAACGTCACGAACATTGATGACCCTTGTGTCATCCTCACAATCATCGTAAGCAGACTACACGCAGCTTAAGTGTTGGGTTAGCCGTCTAGTTACGGTGAATATAAACACGCTATAGAAGGTGCCCGAATGGTTACCCTGGAAACATCGCCCACTTGTGACGAGCCATCCATGATATCCTTTTGACATATGGAACCAGGGAGGTCGTAATGTGCACATGATGTCAAGGTTGAAGCACCCGAACACTGCAAGATTTTATCGAGTAGCGGGTTAAGAATATTGCGAAACACACGTCGCAGTGATCAATGGGTTTGCAGAAAGAACAACAGAAACGATTCCGCAAAATGGATGCAGCGAAGGGTGGCCACCCTTCCGTTATGCGGAATGTGGAGAGCAGTCGCTCGATGGGAAAAGTAAGTCTTAGTAACCATTTAGGGAATGCTGTTGCTCACTTTAGAGTGTATTTGTGCTTTTCTTTTTACAATTTTCCGTAATCAGTAATAAGCGTCTAACAAAAATGACTACTCTGGAGGTCCCCATCCTCCTCGTGCACCTATAGGGCACAGTTTAGGCGGTTAGACTAAGTGGTTGTCAGGGAACATTTTTTATGTAAATTCCGCTCATCTGGGAAGTATTCTTTCTCGTGATGGAAGTTTGGACCAGGAGATAATCAGGGAGATTTCATTACGTCAAACGTTTTTTAACGGAGTAAGCAGTCTGCTGTGAGACAGTCGGATCTCACTGAAGTGGAAGCTTTCGATTAACAGAACTTACTTTTTGTCCGTTTTGACTTATGCAAGAGAGATATGCACAATAACGAAAAGAGACACGAAGAGAACGCAAGCGAAGTTTTAAGGGCATCGTTGTTGAAAACAAGAAAATAAGAAATGTGGACATTTGGAATAATTTAGGGCTAAAAGTTATTCAAGAAACGAATATGAAATCTCGTTTGAAGTGGTTTGGATATCAAATCACAAAGAAGATAGAAAGAGTACTAAGATGAAAAAATGAAATTTGAGGGGTGGAGATCACCAGGAAGACTCATTTTCAAGGAAAATGTGGGGACAAAGGACAAGAGAGCAGCTAGAGAGAATAAACTTAAACTGGTGCAGCGTTTAAGAAGGAAGAATTTCGATGGATAGAAAGAAAGGGAAAGATTGGATCCGGCTGAGTTGACAGTTTCTGTCGGAACAGTTGGCGCTGAAGAAGAAGAAGGAGGAGGGAGATGAACATCTTCGCATGGTGCGAGACCCTCGTCGTCTGTATACTCGAGGTCTAATGTGGCTTCAATCAGGTTTCCCTTCTTAATTCGTAAACACGAACTAAAAGTACTCGAAAATTAGAAAAATTAATAAAATTAGAAAAACTCCCACCCTCTGGACTGATTCATTTTTAGATTTAGTAAAACCCTTCGTGGGTGAAAACATTCCTTGATGTCGTTGTCCTACCTCAGAATCACATTCTACGAGAAAGAAATGCGCTTCGCAACCATATGCCTGGGAAAGGAGTGGCCTGGATTCGATTCCCATCGCTAACGTGAGGGGCGTAGGATCTTTCTCAGATAAGTTAGCCGGTCTTGGGAGTGTACTACAGGGTTTCTCTCCCCAGTTTAACCGGGTTTTTGCTCCCGCAAGAAGGCAACCGGTCTTGAGAATTCCTACAGACATAGGACACACCAGGAGGCATAAGGGGAACCACCTCATTCTCGTGTAACGGTTGCCGTTATAAGGAATAGAAACCCTCGACACCGTAAAAGTAAAAGAGGGAAAGATTAAAGAAAGAAAGAAAGAAATCGAAAATAAAAATGAAAACAGATTAATCCAGTGTGCGTGCACATTTCAGATCAACAGATTGGATTCGAGTTCATTCCGTTCATGGCATCTCAATCTCAATCTCAATCTCGGTAATATGCGCTATTAAATTCGTAATCCCAATGCGACTAAATCACTTCGTTGCCTTGTCTGCCACTGCGGCTTCATCCTTCGAACACCAGAAAGAGGATGCAGCAACCATCACAGGACGCGTCCTTCCTCGTGTATTTGATTGAAGATCCCGAAACTGCGAAAGGTGCCAAGAACGAATCTAATGCGCAACTTCGTAAAGGTGCAGTTGGCCCGTTGACCCCGCAGTCTTCTCATTTCCTCGTTATTCTCTTGTACCCCACCAGACCAAAGTTCGTCTTGATTCTTCGTCGCGAAGTGTACGACTCACACCCAGTTTTCTAAGGGTTGAGTTTGTCTGAGGGGAGAGCATCGGGAACGAACGAGCAGAGTTCGAATTCCGCTGCAGGTGAATATCTTTGATATATTAAGTAGTAGACGATTTTTACCTCTCGATGTGAGGTCTAATTATTATATATTTGTTCATTTTCTCGGTTAGTTGCTCATGACTTTATTTCTTCGTTTATTCCATCATCAAATAAGTCATCTTTGGTTCTTTTCTTGTTTACTTTCATTTCAGCTCGTCTTTGCTTTTGTTTAAAAGGCACCGAGTTTTTGTTGCATTCATTGCAAGCTAGAAAGAGAAGTTTGCACAATTTGAGTGTCGTGAAGAATACACAACCAAATATTCGCCATTCCCTATGTGTTCTGCTCACAACCGTCTTAGCAGAATGTACCCCCATTTACATACTCTCCCCCCCCCCCAGGTTTTACCTTTCAAGTTAGATGAGAGAGCTCAGAGGCCAAAGAAGGAGGAGAAGGGAATGATCTTTTCCTTAAGGAGAAGTTTGGTTTAACTCTGAAATAAACGAAAACAGCTTCCGAGCAGCTGATCTGCGTGAGGTGAAACTATAAAACGTCTCACTTCCCTTTTGATACCAACACGAAAGTAGGATTAGAAATACAAACATTTTTCATCAGTTGACTGTTAAAACACTTGTGTGTCACGTGGTTATGTAAAGATAACTTTTCAAAAATGTATCTTTTTTTTTTTTATCTTTTTACACCATTCATCTTCAGATTTGTAAAAATCATTAAATCTTTCTCTCTATTCTGTGCAGTAATCCGTTCTTTGTACGTGGGTTAACAATTTTTCACTCAACTGGGATTCCGCGAATTGCCTTTCGTTGTTTTTAAGCCGAGAGAGTTTTTCTTACGACTTGCAACATGCGTGTTTGGTGTCGGCCTTGTCGTGAGGTCACTCGACGACATCATTATGATGTACGGAGCCGCATACGCAGATGTAGTTGACACTGGAGACCGGGCGAGATCATTAATTGCGGCTCTCAAAGGCAGTGCTGTCGGTAGCCATGACGAACATCTCGCTTAAGCTCACACTGGCGATTACATCTTCCCAAGCGCGAGGGGATGAAGACCTCGCGGATGCACCGAAAAATCATCGATTGCTCATTCATCACCTTAATTACTCTTCTATCGCGGTGGGCGTTGAAGTTCGAATTCCCACGGGGGGGGGAGTTAAGGGACTGCTGTTTGTAACATAGTTTTTGAACTGGAATTCTCGAAGATCTCGTAAAAGGAAAAATTCTGTTCATTTTCTCTTTCTTATGGTGATTGTTTCCAGCGAGACTGCGCAGCTGAGTTACAAGAAAGGCATCCAGCAGGAATATTCGTAGATTCCTTGAAGAACAGGACTGTTTGTTAGAGGGAGAACAATACAAGTGAGGATGAACAGAACTTTAACAAAAGAAGAAAATCAGAAGGAAAACGACAGAAGACAAAGGAATTCACTTTGATAGAAATTTAGCGAGAGATTAAAAAGCGATTGTTTTGGATACGGCACACCTGAATGAGGAGAAGATAGAAAGAAAGCAAAAACACTTTGCAGAAAACTGAAACTGTTGATTTCTATAGGGTTCTATTAAGATGGTAGAAGATTAGAATAAGAAGAACAGCCAAGACCAAAAGATTAAAAGGCTAACCGGATCTTGCGTTAATCTGTTTATCAGCCGACAATTAGAGTAAGGCTAATCAAGGATCTGAGGATCAGAGTAAGGGGAAGAAACCGAGGTTCTACAAAAATCATGAAGCTAACACGAGGCAAGTCGAACCGGAAGTCAGCAGAAGTTCAGCGTAAGCTGACAGAAGAGCAGAAATGGAGAAGGTAATCAGATGTGCAAAATAAAAGCAACAGAAGTATTAATCAAACGCGAGATGAGCAGAAAACTGTCCGACGATTATCAGAAGATTATTTAAAGCATTTGCAATGGATTAACAAAATGGGTTTATTAGAAATGGAAACAGAAAGAGTTTAAGTGAATCAAAAAAAGAAGCCTCAGAGTAATAGAAGAAGAAAAGAAGTTCGGAGCAGAAGATGCACGGTGGACTGAGGATGGAAGTATTATTTGGCTATTTGGGTATTTTGGCAGAGGCGATTCGACATATGACCTCTTCGACATATTCGAGGTGTCGGAAGGCTGGCAGAGGGAAAACTATAAATAAATAAACATTATTATTATTACTACTACAACTACTACTACTACTATTGTACAGGCACCTCCACAGAGTCTGTAGACACATCTTCAAATAATAATTATCATCAACCAGTTTCGATACCTGTACAATATCTGTGATGATTATTAATTGTAGATATTTTTATAAATCATTCACTAACAAAGCACACTCAAATGACTAACAATCTATTCACTCATTCACCCCACCCCGAGCCAAAGATCTAGTCCTCACTCCCTTTCTAACTTCCAGGATGACCTGTATGTTTCCCCACGTTATTCGCGTACTGAAAAATTCTCCACATCAATCCTATAAACTCCGCTAAGCATAATATGTCCCTATCATATCTCGCTTTTTCCGCTGATCAGCAAGGTTGTGTAACCCACAACTCTTCAATCTCTCCTCGTATGGATTCATCTCGTCCACATCTCCAAGAAATCTAGGTGACCAAATGTGTCCGCAGTAATTCCGAGGAGGCCTTATCAAAGCCTTATAAGTTGAATAATAACCTTCTTATCTCTGCATGTCAAGGTGTTCTTCAATACCCAAGTATTTCTATGAGCTGTTTTAACCTGCGCAATATGTCCTCTCCTCTCAATTTTAAATCCCTATCTACTGTACCAAACACCACCAAATCTTTGACGAACTTCCTTGATTATGGTCCCATTAATATGGTACAGAACTGGTAATCTTTTCACCCCAAAATACATACCATTACACCTTTCCACATTAAATTGACATCCTTTCTTCTTCATCATCTTCTTCTTCTTCTTTGCACATACTGCACTATGTTGAAATCTTCCTATAAAATATCAACATCATCCTTACTGATTATTGTTCTACCTAATTTTGCTCCATCAGCAAACAACTGAACATTTCCCCTCAGAATAAATCCGATATCATTAATAAACAAACTAAACAGTAGTGGCATAAGTACACTGACTTGTGGCACCCCACTAGTCACAGGCCTTCTGCAGGAGTGTGCCCCTCTATAGGCTATTATCAAGTATCTCTCCCTCAACCACTCTGCTGTCCACAACATTGGCTTTATATCCAAACCCATTTGGTGTAATTGATGTTTCAGTGTTCAAATCAACCGCCTTGCAAAGTCCAAAGTTTATGACCGTCTATCTATTACATTTATTTAACTCATCTCTTATCCTATTACAGAAGGTAAGTTACTGAAGCATGACCTACCTTTCACGAAGCCATCCTGCCCCCCCCCCATTCAGTATCCCATTCCAATCCACTCATTCCTGAATTTTGCCTTTAACCAACTTCTTGAGCCATTTGACCACCACTCCTGAAACGCTAATTGGTCTAAAATTAGCTACTTTTGTCTTGTAGCGTCTGTTATGCGATGAACTATTTTTACTTCTTTCAATTCCCTTGGGACTCTCGACCGGAGCAGCCTCGGGTTAAAGGGTCTCGTCATAGTAACTACCAATTCCATAGCACAACCTCGGAATACACGAGCCGATACCACGTCCAGACCCATAGTTGTGTTGACATCCAGATGCTGTAATATCCCATGTACTCCGGCTTCCTCTATCTATCCTTTCTTCCACATTAATCCCTCTCACATCGACTCCTGTAATATATCTTCACCTGGACATTACAATCCTGCAAAATGATCGCTTAATAATTCAAGTAGTTCGTTTGCTTCAGTCACTTCCCTTCCGTCTGCATTTTTCGAAACCATTCTACTGTTTGCATTCTTCCTTTCGCTTGCCACACAGTGAAAGAACTCTTTCGGATTATTCTTAGCTCATCCGGCTAATCTCGTCTCATATTCCGATTTTCCTTTCTTACCATTCCAGTCACTCTTTTGTGCTTTATACTGCTCATGGACTTGCTGATCACCTCTCTCTTCGAATTCCTTCCGCATGCTTCTCTTTAACTCCTACGTAATGCTATAACTCGTCCCTTTAATTACCATTTATTAATTCTTTTAATATTTCTTGTAGATTAGCTTATACGTTAGTAACACATGACTATTGTGTTACTAACGTATAAGTTACTAACGTATTAATATTTAGTATACATTGTAATTTCCTGAAATAATAATGTATACTAAATATTAATTAAAAACTTTAATAAATACTTCCTATATTTCGGCAATGTTACATTGCCATCTTCATGGGAACATAAAGCAATGATAAGTGCACGCCGGCACTAACAACGAGCAAATGAGGACGAAGAGAGTAACTAACGTTGTTTCTAGAGTCCTAAAAGTGCCCCCTAGCGGACTAAATTGGGTCGTCTTGGCTGTTGGCTGATGTTCTCTTGATGTAAGCTTCCCAAATTGGGGCAGTCTCGTGCACCCAAATTTGTTGAGATTTTTTAAGTTTTTTAGAGTTGAGGCTGATTCCAGGAACAATCTTTCATATTTTTGCTGCAGTGTAGTAACGTGGTGACTTTCGTCCATCGTATTCTGCGACTGGTATCCAGAGCGTGGTCCGCAAGCCCAGGATGGCTATTTTGGTGAAACGAGATATCCTGATATTAGCTGCCCTGCCTGTTGGGCCAAAGTAGGACAGTTTACAGCTGCGAGGGACCTGGTATACCTCAGGTAGGTCTAGGGAAAGTGGTTGGTCTCTGGTGGATCGGATAAAGGATGCCAATTTCTTATGTGGTTTGTAACTAGTTGTGAGGTCATATTTTGTTAGGATTTTGGTTAACTTTTCAGAGGTGACCCGGGTGTAAGGAATGGGAATAGATTTAGTGTTATGTTTGTTATGGAGGGGTGGGGGAGGGAGTTAAATGGATTTAATATTTTCTGGATTTTGAGGGGGATTGTAGCCGTTGGCTAAGAACGTGTTAAGGATGTGGTTTAGTTCAGTGGTTACCTTGCCGAAATACAGGAAGTATTGATTAAAGCTTTCTTTTAATTAATATTTAGCATGCGTTGTAATTTCCTGAAATAATTTAATACTTATCTCTTAAACATCGGTATACAGTTTCGTATTAGCTCATTCAGACATCTGATTACAACTTCATATTTATTACTTGCATCCGGAGTATATCCCCTCTTGCTACCGCTCCAAGTGATGAGTTT
Organism: Typopeltis vanoorti; assembly: GCF_054136105.1. Taxonomy (NCBI): domain Eukaryota; kingdom Metazoa; phylum Arthropoda; class Arachnida; order Uropygi; family Thelyphonidae; genus Typopeltis; species Typopeltis vanoorti. Next base: position 2,510,857 of record NC_143558.1, read on the forward strand.
ATCTTAGCTCCCAGCCTTATAATTCCACATTGAATCCTTATTCACTGAAAATTGCACATGATTAGCCACCTCCCAGGTGAAAATTAAATAATCGCTCTCGCCGATTGACGGCAACACTGACTTATACACAGATCCTTAGACGCAATCAGAAGTTCCACAGCCATCCTCTTGTGCCTTTCATTACACGCTGTCTTCGATAATTATCCCTAAGGAGCTGCACAAATTTCATTTACTTTCGTCCATATGAAGCAAACGGGTGTGTGAACACTCGTTTGCTTCCAGTCTATATCCTCATAACAATTACCCGCCCTGCACTTGTTATTTGCTGATCCAAATCATCCTTTGCATTCCCTGGCCTATAGCAGCAACCAACCAAATACTTTGTCACGTTACTTTTATCTCCCACCAACACAGTGTACAATACACAATTTTTCTCGAATTATCATCGACTGCGCCTCATTTGGTATCATCAGTACAACCTCTTCGCCCGTCCTCTTTTCTCTCTTCGCCCTAAAATACAACGACCTTCACTTTCTGTACCAATCATTGACATCATCCTCAGTCAACCACGTCTCCCTACTACCAATTACCTTTGACCAATAGGAATTCACCAGTAATAAAACTTCCTCCTTCTTGTTCCTGATCCTCTTGAACTGATGTGCGTAAATGATATGAACCTCATCGGCCCACGATTAACCTTTGTACCCACAATCCCATTCTTATTTGCAACCTCAGAAACTAAAGAAAGCATTTTCTCTCCAATCCCACACCCATTTGCTTCATTGGTGTCCGCATGCACCCTCACCTGCTTGTTCCCTAACAACCCAATATCCCCCGATTTTGCGCATCTAAACCTGCTTCTACAAGTGAGCAACACTTTTTATAAACTCCTCACACCGAATTCGTTTAAGTCTTTCCGGCCACCAATCTCTCACTCCACACATCCAGAAACTGAACTGCGCTTGTACACTCCACACACAATCTACGAATTGAGTCATTTGCAATGATAGCCGTCTTCGCAATTCGTTTTATCTTCCCAGAACAACACTCGCTCTAACTCTTCTCTTTTGCTACTGTCAGTAAGTCCTTCACGTCCTCCCTCGTGCAATACTTTCCTCCATTCAGATCATTTCTATTTGCCAAAATAATCAAAACTCTTCTATTTTACCATTTTGCCTGCTACCAACATCGCTAACGTCATTAATCTTTTCACCTTTAAAGCATGATTTCGTCATTCCCTCACAAGACATTCTTCTTATCATAGCATTTCCATACAAAATTCTTATTCTACTACTGCGATCTTTCTTTTCATTCATGAAAATACTTTTCATAAATATTAGCCGCAGATGTTTATTTGCTAACATTAAGTACTCCGCTGCAAAGAATGACATCGCATTTTAGAAAGACAGAACAAAGAACAGTAAGAACGAAATGGATACTTCGGATTGAGTGTTCTTATAGTTTTCAAAGAGCAGTTTAATGGATTCAAGTCTGCACAGAATACCAACTTTAATTCTTAATTAAAAGATAAAAACAATAGGCCTCCTTTAAATAAAGAAAAATGAGCAATTTCTGGTAAGACTCTGAGTGTGAAATCAATCCGGTCTCGCACTTTGATTATTCTTCGTTTTTGTGCTTTACACAAACTGAAAGTGTGGTGGAAAGACGAAACTGGGATCACTCTGTCCATTTGTCTGTCTGTTATATGTGCAATCGGCGCTGCTTGGCTCTAGCCTAGTTACTTTGAAGAAATTTCGGAACTTTAGCTGAGCAAAGGATTCTCACTGATACTTGAATCATGAAACCTTAATCAATCCCGATTTCAGACTGAAGGAATTGTCCGCTTCTTTAATAAACTGCGCTCATCGCAAAAATTTAGGCAAGGATTGCGCATCCAGTCGCTTACGTCAAACTAAGGTGAGAACGTACTGAGAGAGACAGAGTGAGAAAGTGGGGGGAGAGGGAGACAGGGGATCGTATGCCAGAGTGTCACTGTAATCACCTCCGTCGGATGAGCTGGCATCGTGCCAGATGTGCAGAGACGCGTGGGATTCTTCGGCTAATTTCTGCTTTTTGTGACGTCATCATCAACTTAAAACGTCATTTCGCGCTTGACGCACCTTCCTCATTATCAGCAACTCCAGAAAAGAAAACGGCAGCAACAATCGAGCTACAAAATGAAACTTGACGTTGTTCGGAGACTGCTAAGGTTTGTTATGGAAGAGTTTAAGAGACAAATGGAGGCGTCTAGTAGGAAAGTAAGAATGAGGAAAGGTGATGCTGTTCATCTGGTGTGTTGTGTTATGATTTCTAATCGGTTGCCTGTTTGTCATCACTCTCTGTTGCAAATCATCTGTCGTCATTTTCTAAATAGAGGTTAGGAAATTCCATCTCCTCTTGCTGCGGAGGTTGATAGGATGGATCCCTCTTGTTTCAGATATCAAATCTGAGCAAGAAAAACAGCTCATCTACTTGTTATTTTTGCTTTAGGAATTGAGGAAGATGAAATCAGAGGAAAACACCTTTGTAAAGATGCTTATCGTTCGGAAGAGGATTAGAACTCTTTCATGATATGTGAACGATTGTATACTGCAGTAAACACTGATTTTATTAACGGCCAGTGTATCAAGTTGTACACCAATCACGTGCTACACCAGCAGTACAAATGCGGTTCCCATTTCGTATCATCTTTAAGCCCGTTTTAAGTTCGCGGCAAGAAGTCCAACGAAATGTGTCCTGGATAATAAAATATCCCTTCATGAAAGAGAGAATTGAGTAAAGTCATGAGCTCTCGTCGTTTGACGTTCCGCGTGTGTTGTTGTCATTCGCCGCTAAGCAGATGCAGCGAGTGTGTCAAACAGAAGTTCGAAGGTGAATTAAATCGGATTAGTGCATGTTGAAGCCATAAATCTCAACTGCATTAACGTGGATGCAAAAGAAACGAGGGAGAATTGATTTCGTGTCTCTCTCTCTCTCTCTCTCTCTCTCTCTCTCTCTCTCTCTCCTACTATATCGTCCTTATTGTCTTCTGGGAGATCCAGCAGGGACTTCATTGGCCGCCAAAATGTTCTCCCAAACAGAACATTTGGTTTACTTTTCCGTTCTTCTTTCATATAGAAAATAACGTTTTCATGGAGTGTGTTGAAATCCCTCTGAGCAAAAGTATATTAACACTGTTCCAGAGGCCTCAGGTTAAAACGAAACCCCTAAGATTTCACTCCATGACGTCGTAGCCCAAACTTCAAAGGGGATTTAATTGTAAAACGAAGCCAAGGTTTTAAAAATGTGTGATATTTCTTCATCCTTTGAAATGAGTCAAGTGGGTTGGGAAATGGTTTACGGGATCCAGTTCTTACGCGTAACCATTGGACATCTTCTAGATTCATATTTCGTTGGTTCAGATACCCTGAAAGTCAAGGTTCCCATTTCATCCGCCTAAATTCCACAATTCACAATTTTAGTCCCCCCCCCAGATCGAGTGCTCTCCTCATACCATCCGTAATAATCTCCTTCCATTTAGGACATTAGTAGTGTAAATGTACCTTAAATATACATCTGTAAGTACTACAAAACCTTTTTAGTTCGACTAGAAGGATTCTTGTGAAATAAGTATCACTTAACGCCGCCATAGAGTTTAAAGCTTTGAGCCTCACGTGGTTCTTTTGCAGTACCGTTTAAAGCCGCAACGCTTTTCTTGTTCTGTTCGGGTTGTAAAATGGGGCATCTTAATGAATAAATCCCTCAAGTTATTCAACAGCTTAACTAAGAGTCCCCACTAAAACTCCTTCACTGCTCTTTTCTCCTTCGTCGTGTGCAAACAGCGCCACCTTTCTTTTAGGATCTGTTTATGCACTCTTCTTCCTCGTGATCTCCACTGTTTCCCCGTCAACTCAGCTGCTGCTCGAAGCCCGCTTTTCGTTACAGAAAAAGAGAAAATGAATTTTGCCAGTAATTATTGAGTCCATTCACAGTTTCCATTTACTTCCATTTACTGTCAGTTTTTTTTTTCTGTTCAATCAGAATGTAGAAAGAACGATGACATCCCCTAGTTGTCCACGGTGGAAGAACACATCAAGGGTGTTCTTTTGACAATTTTCCTCCAACTGTATCTTACTGACCTTTTTCACCAACTTGCAAGTCCGACGTAAAACGTTAAAGAGAGCGGAGGACAAACGGAAATACTTCATTTGACACTTCAAAATGATGTTCGAGTCTCTTTCTCTCTTTCTCTCTCTCTCTGTGTGTGTGTGTGTGTGTGTGTGTGTGTGTGTGTGTGTGTGTGTGTGTGTGTGTGTGTGTGTGTGTGTGTGTGTGTGTGTGTGTGTGTGTGTGTGTGTGTGTGTGTGTGTGAGTTCATTATCTCTACCTTGTAAAGACTGAGTCTAATCTATTAAACATAATTCCTCCTGAGAATAGAATCAATCCACTTCGCTGTTTTACTTTAAATACCATCCAAGTCTTCTAAATTAGGAAGAGCGTTTGCTTCGGAAATAACCAAAAAAAAAAAAAAAACTTGGAACATGCTCTCCCTCCAAATACCCCATAGACGTACGTTAAGTCTCGTTTCCCTTACCTCAGTACTCCGGAATTAGTGGAGAAATCACCAAAATCGTAGAACGCCATCGATTAATTTGTAAACAACAATATGCATTCTCATTCGACTGCAAACCTTGTCGCTAACTTTGCCCACCTTTTTGCTATTGGTTATGGAAATATCAAGATATCCTGACATGGTTCTTGATATTTCCAATGCATCTGATCGAGTCTGGCATTCTACTTTCTCTGGGGAAAGACCTTTTGCCTCCTTCCCCCTTACCTTTCATAACACTCCAATCACCAACCAAGGTCATCTTTCTCTTCTTGGACCAACTTTCACATTTAACCTTTTGTGGTATAAACACATCACGTTCATAACCTCTTCAACATCAGAAAAAAAAGATTGTTTGTTGTTCTAAACATGAATTCTCTTCTGCTCGAATCTTAACACACCAGGAATCCGAAATCCACCGAATCTATTGTTCTCATTCATTGAGTCCTCCCCTCTAATCTTTTTTCCAAAGATGCTGTTTCTTTCTACAGGGCTTCCTGTGGACGCTGCTCCACTGAACTCTAGTAGATCCACCCATTCCTTGACTTCCTATAATCATATAACAACACATTAGACCAGTGAGTGGTTCTTAACCTTTTCAAAGTCACGGAACACTTTTGATTATAAGAAAAATTTGGGGAACACCAAAAACATTAGGGTCATAAAACTAACAATAAACGTATGCATGGACTTGCCTTTTATAAAAATCGAACTTATTTTAATGCGACACTCGGGCTTGTCTGCTTTTGCAGGTTTCAGCAATATCAGGTCTAATATGTGATGTACCTTCCCTCATCTCTCTTTCTATATTAGTAAGTCTTTCACGCTTCTTAGTTTTTATACGGGTTAATATTGAGAAACCGAGCTCACACAAATATGCTGCTGAAAACTCTAACATATTTCAGTGACTTTGTGGAGAGAGAGAGCTGGGTATTTGGCTTGGACAAAAATCCAAAATTCCTGAAGAGTTATTTCAGAGAATTTCATTTTTAGACTACGATCTGTTAACAAGGTAAATATTTTTTATTTTTCTTGTAACGAAAATTCACAACTCGATGTATTAACTGTGCCAAATGGATTTCGTATCCAGTCATAATTGTGTGTATTTAAAGAAGGAAAGTAACTTGAAGGGGTGCTTAAGGGTCAAAGCTGTATAACTGAGAGGAGACCTCCACATAGCCTTTAACGGAATGCGGAGAACCGACCAGGGCTTCTGACCTAATATCCAATCCTCACCTTCTCGTGGTGCACCCTGTTGGGTATCCACCTGGATACTGAACGAACGAGGATGGGCTGGAAATTTGGGATTTAGCCGACCAAATTGTATTATTATTGGTTAAACCAAAATAAAAAATGATGGTACAACATGACAGAATTTCATGCCGGCTGGAGGCATTACCTGGTTAAACGAGGCGCCTGTTGTTTTCGCCAGGGAACCAGGGCAAACAGCGAAACGTCAGCTACTGGAACAAATCTGAAAACAAACCCCAACTCAACATCACCAGAATTAAAGATCGGTACTATCAACGTAAGAAGTCTGAATAGCAAAGAAATGGAGCTAGCTGAGGAATTAGATAAGTACCAGATCGACATAATAGGGGTGACTGAAACAAAAAAGACCAAAACTGGTGAGATCTTTCTGAGCAATAAATACAAAATGTTATATCCAGGCAATGACAATCAAGGAAAAGAAAGAGTAGCCATAGTATTCAACACAAAATACGAGGCTGATCTTCTTGAATGGCAGTCAGTCTCAAGTAGAGTAATGTGGGCAAATATGAGAATGGGGAACTGGACAATGAGACTTATTTGTGCCTATGGTCCCACAGAAGGTTCTACTAAGGTAGAAGTGGAGGAGTTTTTTGAGGCTTTAGAAAAAACAACAGACACAATGAAAAATGAAAAGTTGGTCCTTGTTGGGGATCTAAATAGCACAGTAGGAAATGATTGTGAGACATACAAAAATATTTTGGGAAAATTTGGAGAAAAGAGCAAAGTTAATAATAATGGCAAATATCTGTTGGATTTCTGCTCAGGACATGGACTGGTTATTACTAACACCATGTTCCAACATAAAAATGTGCAAAAATTCACATGGAGAGAAGAGACTAGGAATACGAAAAGTCTCATTGACTATGTTATTGTTGATAGTGATGTTTTCTCCCTGGTGCAGGGCACTAGAGTGTACAGAGGATTTGAAATTGGAAGTGATCACTATTTAGTCTTGAGCAGGATAAAATTGAATTTCATATTGAAAAGAATAACATGTAAGAAAGTTTTAAAGCGAATAAAAGTTGAGCAGCTCTCAGATGTGAACTGTAGACTAAAATACACAAAGATTATTGAAGAAAAAATGAAAGAGTTTGAGAACAGGAATCAAACCTTGGAGATTCAGTGGCAAACTCTGAAGAAAACATTGATTGATTCTGCCAGAGAGACATGTGGTGAGGTTGTCTGTAAGGATAAAAAAATCAGAACTCCCTGGTGGACACAGGAAGTTAAAGAGGCAGTGAAAGAAAAGAAGAAAGCATATCAAAAGTTCCTGTCAAATAAGTCAGCTTGTGCTCTTAGAGAATATAGAGACAAATGCAAGAATGCTAAACACTGTGTAAAACTAGTTAAACAAAAGTCATGGGAGGACTTTGGCAAGAATATAGAAAATAAATATCAAGAAGGTGGCAAAATATTCTGGAGGTTGTTGAAGAAGCTTAAGAATGGAGGAAAGAGTGCTGTAAAAGGAATTAGAGATGATAAAGGTGATATGAAAACAGGAGAAAAAGATATCCTTGAAATATGGAGTAATTACTTTGAAAACCTGCTAAATGAAACAAGCAGTGATGACAGCACAGCAGTGATAAAACACACTGACCAGGCATGCAGGCAGGAATATACATATCCATACTTGAAGTAGAAAAAGCCATCAAAGGCTTGAAATGTGGAAAGGCAGCAGGAGTAGATGATATTCGACCAGAAATGCTGAAGTATGGTGGTATAAGAGTTTTACAGTGGCTGCACTGCATAGTTCAGAATGCCTGGACAGAGGGACGAATTCCCGATGATTGGAGTAGAGCTCTAATAGTACCCATATGTAAAAAGGGAAATAAAACTGCATGTGAGAATTACAGAGGTATTTCCCTACTGAGTGTTCCTGGCAAGATCTATGCAAGTATACTTGAGAAACGGTTGAGAAGAATTGTGGAAGAAAAGCTTGGTGAAGAACAAGCTGGATTCAGGCCAAATAGAGGCTGTCAGATCTTCACTTTACGACAAATAGTCGAGAAAGCATGGGAATATAACAAAGATCTGTATTTAAGTTTTGTTGATTTGGAAAAGGCATATGACAAGGTGCCAAGAGAGAAGCTATTCAATACGCTGCAGTTATATGGTGTCAATGGGGCATTATATCAAGCAATACTTAGTCTTTATTTGAGTTGTAAGTCAGCAGTTAGAATTGAAGGAAGTATAGGAAGATGGTTTAATGTTAAATATGGTATGAGACAAGGATGTACATTATCCCCTCTGTTATTCATTATTTATATGGATCACATTATGAAGGAAAGTGGTATTAAACATTATATCAAAATTGGAGATGTTAATGTCAGCTCTTTGCTTTATGCAGACGATGTTATACTTCTAAATAAATCTGCTACAAGTCTGCAAGATTCTCTGACTAAATTGAATAGCTGTTGTAATAGATATGGTATGAAGGTCAGCAATAAAAAGACAAAGACAATGAAAATAGGTAGAATCATTGAAAATATCAACTGCGTTGTGAATGGAGAACCTGTGGAACAAGTAAAACATTTCAGCTATTTAGGCACGATTTTTACTGAAGATGGTAAACTAAATATAGAAATAGACAACAGAATCAGCAAAGCTGGTATCGTGGGAAGTCAATTGAATAAATTCATATGGAATAAGAAAGAAATTAGTCGGAACACTAAATTAGCTGTATACAAGACAGTGTTCAAACCAGTTTTAACTTATGGATCTGAGAGCTGGGTCAGAAGTAAAACACTTGACCAAAGACTAGAGACTGCAGATATGAGAGTCCTGAGAAAGATTAGAGGTGTGAACAGATGGCATCAATGGCAATATCATATTAAAAACGAGGATATTAGGAAAGAACTTGACATTGTCAGCATCCAGGAATGCGTTAGCAGAGCTAATCTCAGGTGGTATTGTTACTTAAACAGAATGGGCGAGGAAAGATTAGCAAAACGAATGTTCTCTGCCAGGTTGGCAGCAAAACGACCCAGAGGAAGACCAAGATATAGGTGGATTGATATGGTACAAAGTGCCTTAGACGATAGAAATATAAGATCTGATAATGTTGGAGTCTTGACAAGTAACAGACTGATTTGAAGGACAATTGTAGATAGGAAATTAATAATGATGTAATTTTTTTTTCATGTAGTACTATCATATCCTGTACACCCCTTGAGGGTACATGGCAGGAATTTGATGATGATGAAGTAACCTGAAATCGTTTCTTTCAATATTGTTAAATGTTCTGTTATAACGGAAATAATTCCCTCGACGTTTTAATTCAGAGCAGCCAATTACACTCAGCACTGTGTCATGTGACATCCTTCACCGGTGGAACACTTGTAACCAGTTTGCGGAACATAAGTGTTCCGGGAACACAGGTGAGGAACCACTGCAGTAGACACTTCTAATCAACATCCAAATGCACTTCTTATTCTCTTCGTTCATTCCACACATGTCTGTCCTTTGCAATATTCTTCTCCTGAATGTATTCGTCAACGAATACAACTCTCCCACTGTCCAATAAACTCATTATCAGATCCCTTTCTTCTTTCCATCACTCGTCCAGGCATTGTGCTCTCGTGTTGTGCGTCTGGTCGGTCTTGAGAACCGTCTTGTTTTTCTGGTGATGAGAAAACAAACTGCTTGGACTCACTCTCAGTTGGCATCGAGGATTCCGTTTGGGTGGCAGGACTTGGGTTCGAATCACGTTTTTAAGCAGACTAATAATCAGGGCTCTTCAAAGTCAAAATGACTTATTCCATCTCAAACGGATATGGAAGGGTTTAGCATCCCTCTTCCGAATTGTGGGTTGTTCATCCCTGAAAACACGACGTTTATTGTCTTAATTTCTTCAGTAGTGATGCGTAATAATCTCCAATTCTGCTAAAAGCGATGAAATCATTAAACATCATCGTTTTCTACGAAATTGTTTCTCCGCGAAAGGAACCTCTAAACACTCGTCTTCGTCCATCTATTTAATTCTGTTCTGTTCCATTAAATTCGGTCTACCCACGCCAACCTGTAGTGACTAAATAATCACGTGCATCGCGTGTCTGACTGTAATAATATTTGCAGACCTCCTTCCATTTGCTGAACAATAAACTCATTCAACATTAAAGGGTCGGATCCCAGTGGGAAGCAGATCATCCCCGAGAGGACTGCACTTGAAACTCCTCCCATGTTTCCTCCGTTAATATTGAACGTTTTGCAAACAAATGTGGAAATTGCTGTTTCGATGGTTGGAACCTTTCAATATAATAAGAGCCTCGCATTAACTGGATTGACTCACAAACTAATAAAAGATTTGTTGGTTTGTTCTTCTGTTTCTCCACATCTACCTTGTTATTTCGGTGTCAATATTTCTTTTCTTTTTTCTTTCTTTCATTGCTATTCCAGAATAATTCTCAATTTTTCATCGTTAATCCCGTCACTCATCAATCATTTCGAAATATTTTATTCTTTCCAAAAATCACACTCCTTAATTCCCCCGTTAAATCTTCCTGTTTTTAGGAATCATCTTTGCACCATGAGTTGGAAACTTTGGTTATTCTTTGGGTGAGTTACAATTTTTAGGATTTTTTTCTATTAAAACACGTTCGTTCACTTCGCGCACTAAGTATCCTCTCTCTCTCTCTCCATATATATGGAGAGCAGGCGCAAACTTGACTTACATGCTTACTTGGTAAATGGAGTAAAACCAGGTTTAATATCGCAAACAGACAAATAAGTCAAGTTTGGGCCTGCACGTATATATATATATATATATATATATATATATATATATATATATATATATATATATATATATATATATATCATCGTTAATCCCGTCACTCATCAATCACTTTGAAATATTTTATTCTTTCCAGAATTTTCCGGTAACCATTTATATATATATTTTTTGTTTTTTTCAGAACCCATATATATATATATATATAGGTTCTGAAATCAATATTTATGATGGAATATGATGAGAATTTTCTGCCTTCTCTCATCTCTTTCTTTCTCTCTCTCTCTAATATTTTCTACTTTTAAATCATCTTTTTTTTGTTTTATAATAGAAAGATTATTAAAGTCGCTTTTCGTTTATCTCGTGGACTTAACAAGCATAAACCATTCTGTTGACTTTCTTCCACTAACAGCGTGATCGCTATCTTGTTAGAGGGCGCTACAGTCGACTAGAAAAGAGATAATCACAAGTCTGCAATTGCGAGTTTGAATTTGAATCGAGCTGCACTCGAGTGTTTGTATGAGCAAAGCGAGCGATCTTAGCTCTTCAGTATCGCAAAAGAAATGCATGAAAACTCTTTAATTTAGAAAACTGACAACACACTCTTGGAATTGGATCGAAACGTTTTGTAAAATTATCAGAATTTGATTGATCGTTTTTTTTTATTTAATTTTTTATGAACAATCGCTGAAATTGTTCTGCTCATTCAGTTGTTCTTACTTTTCTTCGTCAAAAAGAGAAAGAAAAGATTCAGTTTGTGACCGTAACAGAGTGCATTTTCATTGGGCGTAATGTTCTTTGGCGTTTCAAGTTCACATTCGTGGAAGGAAAGCCGCTTTCTAAAAAAAAATTCCGTAAAGTTGACGAAGTTCATTCGACGCAACTGATTTCCCAGAAATGTGCAGAAGGATTCAGAAGCACCCTCGAACTTGTATGAAAAAAATAAATGATTTACGGCGGAAATATAAGTCAAGAGAAAACCTTTCGTAGGTGGGAGAGAAATTAAAAATAAAATAAAATCAGAAATAAATTTCAATTTATCCTGTTTAGGAGATTCGGAATGAAAGAAAAGTCAACGATATCCATGTTATGGGAGAATAATATGGATAGTCGTATTCACTTCATGCGCTGTTTAACACTTGGATTTCATTTTCTTAAATTTTTCAATTTATACTTCAAGTGCCAGAGGTGCACCATCTGATTGCATCAAATCCTGGACTTTTTGTTTATTGAGTGGCGAATGCTTGAAGGGTGTGCGAAGGAGACGCCGCGCAGTTTTCGCGCTAAACTGGGAATAAAAAGCATCTTCCTGAGACGAGTGAAAGGTGTGTCGGCTGATTGTGGTTTAGTTTTCCAATAAATAATAAAGATATTTGGGCTGCGCTCTGTCTTTACCTTCTTGGTGGCAAATGATTTTCATCCACCGATGTGATAGCGCCGACATCCCTGAATGAAAACTTGATTCAGCCTGTTTGAAACAAAATCCCCGTGATATTTCATGAATGGGGTTAATGTCGAATTATGTCACTCTTGATGGACTGATGGCAGCAAATGCACGAGGGATTTGCAGTGTTTCTTAGAAGAGATGATAAAAATGAAACGAACTGTTTTCAGAAAGAAATAAAAGATCAGTCTTCTTTAAATTTGTAGTCTTATTACACATTTATCTTATTTATAGTTTAAACGAACAGCACACGCATTTAACGAGATGCGTCTTGTTGATTCTTACACGCAAAATGGGGTCGCCTCTTGCACCACACTGGAGCAATGAAAGGCGACTGGAAATCTACGCTGTAAGAAAACGTTTCGTCTTTAAAAATAATTTAACAAAACGTGGAAACGAATAAGACTATGACGGGAAATTTTCTGTGTTTGTCTTTGTGTTCATCGGCTGTTTTCTTGGTTTTAAATGAGATTGGCCGAGTCTCAGAATTCAAAAATATATATATAAGAAATCTCACCCGGTGGATCATCTAAGACGAAAATAGCAGAGCTTCTGTCGTTAGAAAGTCCTCGAGCTGTTCCTCCCTCCTTCCCATGCTTCAAAGAGATTCGAATTCCCTTGCTTTCTATCCAATGGAGCATGACATTTTTCCCGACTAATCACGGAAACTTTGAAGGAGGGCGGAGGGGTCAATGGTACATTTTTAATGTGATTTTGTCACAATTTTTTTAATCGTGTTTAAACTAGACTTCGCCCTAAGCGGTATTCACAAGTTTTACCCAAAATTAAATCACGTGAGGGCAGAATGGAATGTGAGCTGTCGGAATAATCCAGAACCCTCCTCGGAATGCCCCAACAGGGGACCGACTTGAAGAAAAAAAATCTCTCCCCGATATTCTTGAGACTCTTAAAAAAGAGTACAAAGATTGGAATCTTCTCCCGTTGTGGAACGATTCTGTATTTAACTTTAAAAGGTTTTACTTTTCGGGTGGAATGTTGCGAAAATTAAGTACGAAGTGAAAATAAAAAAAAAGCAAAACTTCGTTCGTTCTACTTCTGTTTCAATTTAGAATTTTTTTAAATAAAAAAACTCATCATCACACGAAGAACCATCCTCTTTCTTGTGAGGATTCTTCCTTACGAGGGTCGTTGTAAGGGGTTTCGGAAGGAGGAGGGTGTCGTCACACTGTTTGCAACTCATCAACGTTTAAGATGTTTGGTTTGTTGGTAAGAAAACGAAAAGTGCTCAAGTGACGTCATTGCAGGAAGAGGAATTTCTATCGATGTGGTATTGACTAATTTTTAATTATTTTTTTACTTTCTTCATTTCATCAAAGAGCGCGTGCTAAAACTGCTTTCTTCATGTTGTGCAAACCACCCACGTCCGAAGCCTTTCCTGTCGATGTTGTAAATACAGCAGCACTCTGAGAGAGAAAGAGAGAGAGAGAGAGAGATTTTCAATGAGATTCGAGTAAACAAGTGGCGTTTCTTCCGTACCATCGCTCACTGTTCCCGTTCGCAGTTACGGAGCCTCCCCACGCTCGGTACGAAGGATGAAATTCGACTCTCTTTTTCCGATCTAACGCTAGCCGAGCCTGCTGCTGCCCGTTCGGTCACGTGTCTCCGTCATCCAGTTGGATGTGGTGACGTCACGACAGAAGCAGCGGGGAGATGGGTAGAAGTGTCGCGAGCATCCCAACGCATTTGGTCTCTCCGAGCTTCTCGGTGAGGTGATGTTTGGTAGCGGAGTGGGAGATAGTGTGCGCTGAAGCCGACATACGATGCACGTGCGGATTCTCGAGCCCATGGTGGCTTTCTTGGCCGTCTGGAGACGGAAGAAACTCTGAGAAATCGGTGAGTACTCGATTTGCATTTCTTCTCCTTACTTCAAACCCCACTCTCGGTTTCCAGCGAATTCTCCCCTTCCGATAATGAATCGTTTCCACTGCTGTGCGTGGAAACGGAACCGCTGACTTGATAGAACGAAAGAAGACTCGAATTCCTTCGTGTGGCAAACACAAACCGAATATCGGCACAAGGTTGGAACTGCTGTGCAACCTCTTACTCGGTTTCTGATTCGTGTATTAAAAGGCAGCGGATTAATAAGGGGAGATCACTGTAAGGGGAGGGAGGGCAATGTTGTTGTGTCACCACTCGGAAATCAAAGCAGCTGAGTGTGAATGAATAAAAGAGGGATGGACGAATACGCGAAATCAATTTAGCAGACGGTTCGCAATCTGCGAAACCCACCTTTCAAAAATGTTATTTGGAATGCGAGGGATTCCCTGCGCAGGGGATTCAGCGGTTTAGATGGAGCGGTGGTCGGAATTTTAATTGGGAATTAGAAAGGGGTCCAGTGGAGAATGAGAAGGTCGATTGGGCGCGCTTGAGTGAATGAGAAAACGATGTCTCAAGAGAAAGAGAGGCTGAGTGAGGGCCCAAAATAAACAGAGATCGAATCTGCACTTCGCATCGCAATTCATTCTGTTTTGCGTGTTCACTAATAGACGAAGGACTCTCCTTTTAAGTCTTCTATCCTCTTCGTCTTGTCCAACACCGAATGAAAGGAAATGTGTGGTAAGTATGAGGTTTATGAGGTATGAGGGTTAATATGGCTGTTTCAGTGTACGTCCGCACTTTCATTTATTTTATTCGCTTCCGAACCCTTTCTGAGGGTGCTCGCATATTCCCTTGTTACGAATTTCATTTTTGTTCATCGAAATAAGAAATTGTTAACTTACGGCTGACCCACACGTGGAGCTTGACAGATCGGCGATTTGGCTGCAGCGATTATTTATATGTGCTACCAAATATACAGAAATTTGAAGGAAATACCGAAACTACACTGAAACATATTAAACTATACGAAACGTTTCTACTTAAAGAGCGTGATTATCGTATGAGCTCTTTCAGCTTTTTTAATCATTTCTACCATCCACGTTACTTAACTGTAGCTTCTTGAATAAAATGATATTTCCCTCAAAAAAGAAGTTGTGAAGTCCACATTGGATTTAGTGTCCACCCTTGTCTTTCATTCCATGGTTTATACGACATATCGTGCTCTTTTCTCCCAGATTTGGAGTGTTGCAGGAAACAGTTAAAAGTACGTCAGTTTCACGGAAATTATGATTCATTCGAGAACCGGAAATGATGTCACTGAGCATGTACATTCTTGCCCGCTTCCATGCTAACTGAAATGCACATTGCTGTGGTTTAAGACGAAACAAAAGAGTAAAGCAGTTTCCTGAATCATATGCGTTCGATTTTAACTGAATAGGCGGCGCTGGTGTAGCACAGTTTCCTTCATTGTTGCAGTTGAAGAATAAAATTGGAATATTTGCTGTTGAAATGCACGATTTTCGGCTGCTCTGTGTGAATAGAACTGTGGCTCGTGCAACGACTAAAAGTAATTAAAGGATTTCAGCTTTTGTCATCGAACCCCCCCGCAGAAGTTTGCAACAATAATGAGGGCTGATTGGGGTTATTACAATTAATGAAAAAAGAACTCTTCGCATGCATCGTTTATATGCAGTGGACGATGATGTCCTTCTCCATATATCTGACAGGCAACCTCGCACCTAATTATAGTGGATGCGGGTTCGGTTCATTTCCCGTAAAAAAATCATAGCTGTGAGGTTTTAGCACATCTGGGAAAGAAAGAATAGCAACTCTCTTAGCTTAGCTGTAAACTTAGTTTCATTGGTTTTGTAGTCTGTTTTCGATCGCATAAAATAGCAGCGCCATCTATGGTGGAGGTGACGAACTATTTGCATTTTGATACTAAGTAAATAAATAAAATTTTGAAAAGCATCTCATAGTAAGTGATTGCGGTTGCAAATATCAACGAACAGGAAAACATACAAGCGATTTAGGATTCAATCTTTGCAATGCGAGCATTCGAAAAACACTAGAAATGTTCGGCAAAACACAAGTTCTAGTGTTTTGCCGAACATTTCTTAAATGATTTAAGAACATGCCAGACATGTTCTTAAATCGATGCTGTTTGGTGTCCATCTGTTAAACTAGAAAAATATAAAAATGAAAAAAGTGTTCGCAATATATATATTTAGTTCCCAATCCTTTCACTCCTATCTGTCGTTTGCTTTACATATTGTTTCTGCTGGTTCACATTTGTAAAGACAAACAGAAAATTCAACTCCCCTCCCCCCCTTATGAATTGAATAAATTTAGAAGAAACGATAGATGTGACCGAACGTGAGGCCACTAAAGAGAAAGAGTGACTAATTTTAAGGAATCTTCCCTTCAAGAGACAACAAAGCCTCAAAACGACTCCGATGTGCGCGGATGTTTCTTGTCGTTCTCTCATTTGCATCTTCGTACAGTTTTCCTTAAATGATGTTACGCGTTAGAGAAAATTGTTTTTGAAAGAAAGTCATCACTTCCCGATTAATTTCAACACATACACAGACAGAGAGAGAGAGAGAGAGAGAGAGAGAGAGAGAGAGAGAGAGAGAGAGAACCTCGAATTTCAGCGCAAATTAATCAACTGTCCTTGAGATGTGTTACATTCGCTGATTCTTTTTTTTTCTTTTCATTTGTGCAAAGGAGACTTGGGAATTCTTCACTGCTTTTGACGAAACACACAAAGGAAAGAATATTGCGTAACATTAAACAAGAAAGAAAGAAGAAATTAATACCATTGGGAGAGTGTGTGTGTGTGTGTGTGTGTGTGTGTGTGTGTGTGTGTGTGTGTGTGTGTGTGTGTGTGTGTGTGTGTGTGTGTGTGTGTGTGTGTGTGTGTGTGTGTGTGTGTGTGTGTGTGTTCCTTGCGCAACCGATCGAAGAATATTTCAACAGTAAAGAGAGAGAGAGAGAAAGGAATTGTGGTGCACTGGGTAGCCACAGAGGTAGCAGGGATGCATTTTTTGTTGCACAATACCTGGTTTGATGCAGCCCAATTGGTAGAGGAACATTTATGAGAACTTTACAACTAAAGGAGACTTAACTCAGAGTGCCCCCCCACACACACACTCATTCGAATCGCTTGTTTTGAATTTTTACTCTAAATTGATCTTTTTCATCTCTTCCAGTAATGCATTGAACTGACGTTTCTCGCATCCGAAACTTTGCGGTGGATCAAATAAACGAAACCCCAATGCGGAAACGATCCCCGCCCCCTCTAGAACTCAATCTGTTTCTGGCAAAACTGTATCCACTTTTGAAATGAAGCTCATAAGTACAGTCAGCCTTATCCAATCAAAACGAGTTACCTAACTGGAATAAAAAGCTGGATTTTCAACGTGAGGTCATATCCGTACGATTGTTAGTTTTCTGTTCTTTTCAGAATGTTGCTTCTCGTGATAACAACTGTTCAGTCTCTAAATCTCAGATTAGTACCAACGGTTACCTCTACACTTAGGAGTTCTGTTTCTCCCAAATCTTCAGAAATAACCTTCGTTCTATTCAGGTAAGCGTCGCTTCAAGTTTTCGTTTTTTGGAGATTTTTCGTAAATCTTTAGCTCATTCGTTTGTGCGCCAACGCGATTCTTCTAATTTCATTCATTTTTATGTTTCCGCATAGTCAGCAAACTTTTCTGTAGGGACCAAACGTGGACCTTTTCCAAGCCACATTCGACTCTCCGATGAGAATCGCTCTGGTCGCGTAAAGGGAGATGAAATTCATTTCCCTCCGAAAAACAGCCCCAAACTTGTATGTGCACTGCGGGATTCGAACCCACATCCTGTTGGTTGGTAAGCAGATACGCTATCCACTTGGATATTGAAGCCATTGGTGCTCCATTAACTCATTCTGTCTGTCTTCATCGCACACAACTGACTTTTGTCTCTTTTATAGACACACTGTTAGAACACACGCGCAAAAATTGGAGAACTGGCAGTCTAGAGAAAACCCTCTTGCACGCAAACATAAATATCCCTGCGGGTGTTCATGAGCTGTCTCCGTTTGGAATGCAGTTTGGAAAATTCTAGCGATATAAGAATGTGCTACGAGTCATTGGAATGGACGTGATGCTTCGAAATACAAGATTTCTGATTTTAATTACGGTTTTGCTTGAAGAGCTTTTCCCAGAGAAACTGAGGTTTTTATTCTAGAACACAGGCTAGAGGAGCATAACACACAAATAACAGACGTAATACGCTAACCTCGTAGCTTATTTGGTTGAGCAGTAGTTAAGAGTCGTCAGCAAAGGTTGATCGATTGGTAGAGTCTCCGCTACTAATGGCTCACGCAAGTTAAGCAAGTCTGAGCGCGGTTGATATTTGGATGGGTATCAATCGTTTGATGCTGTTCGCACTCTGCTGAGGACCGGCTATCCTCACAGGGTTAACTTCGGCCTGTAAACTGGCGTACGTCAGACCTCTGTGTCGTCGAGGGCACGTGGGGATATGACAAGTAATTAAGAGTCGTATGGAAATAAAACCAAGACAGAAGCGAAAAAGAAAAAGGAACGCAAAAGACTACTTTCGGTGCCAATATTAAGCAAACATGGTCTGCACTTTAATGAACTGTTAAGTCAAATAAAAAGGAAAACCGCTCCGCAAGTTTTATCATGAAAAATTCGGTCAGGGGAAGAATCAGAAACATTTTACTACGCCTTCACTAACAACGTCATGCAACTCAAAAAAGATACTTTTCCCATTAGGCCCAACAAAAACTAATCAAAATTCAATAGTAAGGAATGTGCTCTCTCCTGTATCCAAATTGGAACTGAAAGCTGCCTTCTCATAATTAAGGCAAAAGACGAGTCCATGAACTGACAAAATCAGACTCGCAGACCTCCCCGCACAATTTGAACGACTAAATCCTGAACTTGAAACTTGTTAACATACTTATGGGCGCTGCTGCTAATCCAAAGCAATTGGAAACCGCTATAGTTGCATCTAATTCACAAACAGGAAAAAAGGAATGGCGCAGACCGATAACGAACCTGCCTCTAAGCGCCAAACCTTTCGTAAACGTAATGCGCTCGGGTCTACGGAACTATTCCAAGCATAGAAAAAGATAAATCTACAAATGGCTCGTGGTCGGTACTGATGTAAAACCCAGAAACCACCGGCGTGTATTATATTCCTAAGACAAGCTCTGAGCAAGACAGCAGAAACGCTGCCCGAGCAAATACATTTATCGTAAAAGAACATACTCAGCAATTTGTCAAAATGGAAAAAAATGTAACAAAATGTTTTAATAGTATTGATCGCGATGCAATCTATTCTAATAAACAAGCTTTGATATCGAATTGTTATTACTATCAATTATCAAGTTACTGAATTATTTGCCAAGAAACAAAATTAAACGCCCCCTGCTGGAGACTAATACTGCTTTAATAAAGACGGTCGAAGAGGGATGCGGATTGATTACAGTTGGCACATGTTAAGAAAGGTACTGCATGCGTGCGTGTTGCTGTACGGAATTGATGGTACACTACGGATGTGGTATTTGAGGGAATATTACGGAGATATTGCAGCGATAAGAATCTGGAACAGAAATTCCGTAAGTAGTTGTAATCGCGATGATGGCAAAAATGATGATGATGATGATACGCTATTGGAATGTTTAATTGCACCAACGCAAGGAAGATTGAAAACGCTAAGATGTTCTGTGATTGTCAAAACAACCAGTAGGCACGCATGCTTATCATTCTTGTGTGTTCGTCTCAGTTTTCCTGTTTTCTAAATGAAAAAGTCAAGTTTTCTGGGGAGGACATACCCTTTCCAATTCATGTGTTCCTACAGGGCATTCAGAAATTGCTTCTCTTCGGTGGTAAAACTTATTCTGCAAATAAATCAATCAGAATGAATTCTGTGTGTCAATCCAGAATATCCTCTGCTGTTCGTTGGAGCATAAAAGGTACACCACGTATTGTGAACCCAAACAATCGGGACGTGCAGAATATCCATCTCCTCTGGTACCTACGTTTTTTGAGATGGACTAAAGTTCTGAAAAAAAGCAAATTCCATACAGAAAGATTAAAAAAACATTGTGAAGCAGCGTTATCTTGTTAGTGTAAATGTATCAAACGCATTACTCCTCTTTCGAGGGTCCTTTACGGTATTCGTCTTGGTATTTTTATCGCACTCGCCCGGACTCTGTAATTTGATGCAGTGCGCTCTAGAAACACGTGAACTCATATCGTACTGCGTGCGTTTTAAAGTCCTACTGAACACGCCTCTGAAACACAACAGAATCTTTCATCATATTTGGATTTTAATATCGCGTTGCTTCATATTTAATTGGGGTATAATTTCTCTTTCCATAGTTTCGGGAAATTTATTATTTATTTAATATTTCTCATCGGTTAAAAGTATCATATAAGATACATTGTTATTCTTCGAGAAATGTTTATAAAATATTTCTAAAGACCTCACCGACTGTATGTTCAAATGTGTCTCCTTTTCCTAAAGTGTCGTCTGTTTCTTTGGGGGTATCTGGAACCAATATACAATAAATACAAAGTTATATTATTTCTATTTTACAAGATATTTATTTAAAAAATAAATACATGTGGGGGAGCTGCAAATGCATATTTTATTCCTACTAATAGTTGCCCTTTATAATTAGTTGAAAACGGACGTTACAATAAGATGTTTAAAACAGCAAACTTCGTGTTTAGTGGAATAACTTCAGCTTCTCCTCCTTTCCTAAAAAATTAGATTTGCTGTTTTTTTCCTTCTTGACTTCCTCTTCCGAACATGTGAAACAAACTGGTTTTCGAATATCGTCAACTTTCTTCATTTCACTTTCTTCCTTGAGCAAGAAATAATAACGTTAATAATAAGTCCAGTTGAGTGGACATCCACAGTCCGTTGATCCTTCATTGAATATCCTTCAGTGGTGTGTGAAATAATACCCACAGTACTTGTAAAGAAATAGTGGAAAGAAATGGTAAAAGAAATAGTAAAAAAAAAAAAAAAACGAGTGCATGAAAACAATAAAAATTGGTACAGGGGCATACTCAATAGGATGACGGTCAGGAGACCTGATTGGTCAGTGCATCCATTCGATAGACACGTCTTGAAGATATTGGTTCATCCGCTTCGCTGGATGAAGACAAGCATTGCCATCCTGTATGATAAATGTCTCCCCTATTGCACCTCAATGCAGATGAACATAGGGGTCCAGATTTCTATAAGTTGCAGCATTCATAGTTCCACGAAACACTCGCAGGTCGGTGTGTTCCCCCAACGAGATGTATCCCCAAACCATCTCACTATGTTGACACTATTTATTTATTTATTTATTTTTCAGCCTATTTTTCTACCCACTACAGGGTGAAGACCTCTCCCATTGTGGGAGGTTTGGGGTCTACTGCTCCCATGGTGACCCAGTCCATATTGGGAGAGGACATAACAAACATCCATGCCTACGTGGGATTCGAACCCACAGCCTATTGACTGGGAAGTGGATATGCTAACCACTCGGCCAGCCGGCCTGGCTGGCCGAGTGGTTATGTTGACACTAAGGGTCTATATTTCAGGGGATATTTGAGGGATAATAAAGTGTCCCTAGTTCTCTCCAGATCATAACATGCTTGGTATCGCTTCGTAGAGCAAATCGGAACTTGTGTGTGAACAAAGCCAACCCCCTTTGTTCCTGAGTTCAGTCGGCGTGAAGCGTATCCATTTCAAGCATTTGTAATGTACCGTGGGGTAGGGGCGCAGAATACCGGTCGCTTTTCATACAGCTGATTTCTAAAACGGGAATTTCGTTTCCCTGCATAGCACCAAAGTAAGTCGGGAAAGTTTATCTCCGTCTGTAAATGATTCATTTGGATTATTTTTCTAATTAAAAGTAATCAAAACGAAAAAAATTCATTTATAATCCATTTGGAGGTCTTTTCCTTAGTTTGTCGAACTCCTTTTTGGTTTGTTTCTGGAGTCATTTTATCAGAATTTATTTCGTCAGTTGCGGCATTTTGTTTTCTATAAAACTTCTCCCCCCCCCCCTCATATGATTATGTGCAGACTTCACTCTCCGTAACGGTCCCCACTTCTTCCGTCAATGTTAAACGATGCTTTAAATTTGTTTCTCACTTGACGTTTTACTGAATTATCTGAATAAAAAGTGTGTAAGAGCTCAGCGGATGATGAGGGAAATGTCTTCTTATTTTTCTAGTCGTAAGTAAAAAGGATGAAAGATACCCTGAGAAATGTGTTGTAGTTCTCCTCTTAACCGACAGATGGCACTACACTTTGATGATGTTCTTATAAGCCGAGGGAAAAAAGGATACAACAAATTCAAAAGATGAAATGAACAAAATAGAAACACAGAAATAAAGGGGGGGGATATCTTTCCCACCACAAAAGAGATGCGATATTTGTTCGGTTCAGTCGCCTTCTCATTGCAACAAAAATCGTGCCGTTGATTAACCCGAAATGGGACATCACGAGAAATACAAAACTATTTTTTATTATGATATGATTAATTTATTTTGTAAGCTTCATATTCTAGTACAAAATTTTGCCAATCCTATGTGTAACGTAAAAGCAACAGCCCCAGGTTACGATATGCATAAAGTTACAAAACGTTATGTAATTATATGCACATATGTACATTCATATAATATATATTGGGAACAAAATAAAACAAAGCAGTTAAATAGAATTTAATTTTATGTTTTACAGATGAGCTTTGAATACAAATATGCTGAAAACCAATAATTTATACAATTATTTTGAACAGAGCTTCCTCATTTCTGTGGGAAAATAAATACCCTTTGATTAGAGTTTTTTGTATTTGTTTGGGTTAGTTTCATTTCTTATTGTTAAAGGTGGTGTGTTGAATACTTTTGGCACTAAATAAGTGTAATGTTTGTGTGTTGCTTCTTTATTTGCTTTAGGAACTAGATATTGTAGGCCCTTGTGTCTACTAAGGAAAGCATCTTGTTTGATATTTGCGTATTTGTTGTCGTTTTTTATGAATAATCGTACCCTATAGACGTATAAATATCTAAGGTGTAGTGTGTTTAGTATGGTGTATTTATTACACGTTGTAGGTATCCTTATATCTGTTTCTAGTTAAGATTTTAATTACTTTATTCTGAGTCGAGACTAAAGGTTTCAGCGTAGCGCGATAGATTCCTCCCCCACTTAATATACCAGATTATAGTGTACTTTGAATCCTGGCAGAATATAATATTTTTAATATTTTAATATTTATAATATTTTTAATATTTGTAGCTTATTTAAATTTAAGAATCTTTTTTAGGTAGTAAAGTCTGTTTAACATAATCCTTACTTTATTCACGACATCGGTGATATGCGGGTTCCAATTTAAATTACTATCAATTTTTAATCCCGAGTAAGTTATTACACTGACTTTTTCTATTTCCTCGCAGTTGCAATTTGAATTTGGTCTGAAATTCCAATGCAACATTAATTGTGCAGTGAAGTTCATTTTGCCAGTTGTATTTTGCAAATCAACATTTGCATATTTCGGTTTTTTTTGAGATATTCAGGCTGAGTGTATTTGACTGGAACCAATTTGTTACTTTCAAAAGATCGGCATTCACGATGGTTTTCATTTGTTCGGCTGTGTCCGTAGAGAAAAAATGAGTACTGTATCATCTGCAAAAGTATTTATTTAGATGTATGTCTAGTTTAAGATTGCAGAAGTCATTGAGATAAATACTGAATAAAATTATCCTAAGACAGATCCTTGTGGTACACCGCAGTCTACTGTTTTGGAGCTGTTATAGCGATTGTTTATTTTTACAGTTTGTGATTTGGCATTGAAGTAGTTTTCGAACCAGTTTAGGGAAGTACCTCGTATTCCTATGACTTCTAATTTTTTTACTAAAATTTCATGTGATGCAGTGGCAAAAGTTTTGTGTATATCTAGAAATACTGCTAATGTCAGTTTATGTTCATCTATGGAGATATAAACTATGTTTGTATAGTTCAGCAAAACGTGTGCTAAACGTTTGTCTGAATATCCAAATTTATTCTTTAAAAAGAAGTTGTTTACGTCCAAACATTTTATGAGTCAATTTTTACCAATTTCTGTAATATTTTCGAACAGATCGGTCTGTAATTTTTCAAGTTATTTTTGTTTCCCTTTTTGTAAATAGGTACAAACGGCCTTCTTAAAACCCGATGGAAACATGCCTGTCATCAGTAAGAAATTAAAAATGTACATTAGGAGTTCCTTAATGTAGATTTGGCATTCGTTCACAACGCTAATGTTAATACTATCGTATCGTGAAGATTTTGTTGTTTTTAGGCTAGCTATAACACTTTTGATTTCGTTTTCACAAGTGGCGAAAAGATATACGGAGATATCAAGTCTCGTGAGAGTGCAATTCTGAGGGGTAGGTTTAGCATTTTTCAGAATGCTTTCATTGACCGTGGCAAAGTGATTATCGAATTCTTCAGCTAATCCTCTGTCTCCATTTTCTCTATTCCTATCGAGATCTTTAAGTATGGGGAGAGTTTGTTTGGTGTATATCTTTGCCGATTAAGTTATTCACAAGCTTCCATTGTCCGGGGTTTCCTTGGCATTTTAGGAATTAATTTCTGTAGAGCATGTTCTTTGCTAAATATTTGCATTTTATTCGTTTTTGCTTTCTTTTAATTTATGATTTATCAGATTCCTGTAGTACTTGAAACTGTGTTGATAATAAATTAATAGTTTGATTGTGCGGGTATTTCTTAAACTTTTTTTATACACTTTATCTCTAATTTTTATATAGTGTCTGATTTCCTGTCTAATCCAGGGCTTTGTTTATTTCATTTTGTCTATTATTTTAAATTTAATCGAGTCTTGTATTTTATTGTTCAATATTGCAATACATTTCTGATAAGAGGTATAAATATTTGTTTCTGTCATTATATCTTCCCAGGAGACAGAGCTTAAGTTACGTTTCGATACTCTGGAGTCAACTGTTGTGTAGGGAATGTTTTCGGTTGTACCATCTTTGTACTGTACATGCAAGTGCACTTTAATAATACCGATTGGAAAGTGATCCGCGAGAGGTTGGCGCAGAACCGCTGCTTGGATTTTGTTTCCACTTAAAGTTCTCCCGAATACATGATCTAGACACGTTCTACCACCATTGAATTCTCTCGTGGGGACATTGATATATTGTTCGAGTCCATGCATGGCAAGTAGATCTAGATAATCTTGAGAGGATCCGCTATTCCTCAGCAAGTCAATATTCATATCCCCAATTATGAGAACATTGTCACTGCCGATCTCATCTAGCCTGCACTCGAGTTCTTGTATAAAGTTGGACTCTGTGTAACAATACGACCTCTATACAGCCATTATATATATATATATATATATATATATATATATATATATATATATATATATATATATATATTATGATGTTCTAAATATAAATTGACATTTTCAGCTGTTTTCATTTTTGTGTTCATAATGCTATTAACCGATGTGAAATTTCGGATTAAGATGATTACTCCTCCAGATTTGTTGTAATTTCCACATTGATAATAATTTTTAAATCCGCTTAATTGGTACAAATCTATTTCTTCGTCTTTAACCCAGATTTCTGTTAATATCAGAACATCTTGCCGATAATTTAAATTGTCTCGTAGTAATTCAATGTGCTCTAATTTATCTCGAATACTTCTTACATTTATGTGCAAAATTTTCAAGGTACTTACAGTGTGTGAGGATAAAAAGTTTCTTAATTCTACCGAATGATGGAAAATTACACATTTATGAAAAGGGACATCACAGTTATTATTCTCATCTGTCATTGTTGTTCGCAATTAGTTATTACTCTCTCTGTTTTCTCGGAGTTCAGACACGTCTTCTTCGCATCTGATTCGCCATATTTTAGATGTGCTCTTCTCATGAAACGTTTGCCCTGTTTGAGATATTTGTAGTTGACTTCTTCTTTACATTTCTTGGCAATAAACAGTAGGTGGTTCAGGTTTCCAGTCAAGTGCTCGTTTAAATATATTTTACCACCCTTAAAATTGTCACATAATCAGTTGTACTTTGTCTACATTTGATACTCCAACCATTTGTCTCTCATCGCTTTACTTTTATATTTTATAATGATATTCACTGCTCTGACTTTCTGCTCACTGGGAACACAGTGTCATCTTCTTTATAGTTGATCTTGATTTTATGTGCAATTTACTTTTCTTCGCTCTCTCATGGACATTTTCACGTGCCTCACGAGGAACACCAAGAATTTTCAGGTTAGAGTCAATTGCCTGTTGATTCAAGTCATCGACTGTTTCAGATAATAAATTCGTTAATGACGAAGTACTTACCTCGAAAGTGCTAATCGGTGGCGCATTTAATACCCCCCCCCCCTCAAGAAACGTTCGTATTCTTAAAGAAAGCAATGAAAGCAGGTGAGTTCGTACAAGTCAGGGGTTTGCGATGATGCATCCCTTGCCTAAGGAAGGCATTGTTTTAGAAAGGTTTATTAAAGAAATAAAACAAGAAACGAAGACATCATCCTGAGAACTCTCCTGAGAATGAGTGCCTTTAAGGGTTCACTTACGCGCCTCGCGATACGAAGGAAGCCCATCTGAAGAACTCTTTTCAAGAAGCCTCACTTTCCACGGGGAATATTGCTTTAGGATTCAGCTGCTGAGTGCGTGCAAGACGCACGTGGTCAACCTTTATTAGGACAACAGTGTATTGGCGCTTTCGCAAGTGACCAGGGCGCCTCCTGCTGAGCAAATTAAAAAATAAATAATTAGCCAGAAGTCGTTTGAAACCCAATTAAAACACACATTTGGGACGATATAAGTTATTCGCTCAAACAACACCGACCATTCAACCTTTCGAATGTCTTTTATCGGAGAAAAAATGCACCAAAACATTGGTTAAAAAATTGATTCATTAACGTGGTCTTCAATTTGCCTGAAAGATTTATTTTGAATTAGGATCTTCCAAATTATTGTTTACAATTTCAAGTTTACGTTAGTCAGTTTTCGAACATAAGTGATGTAAATTGGTGTAATCTTATTCACCAAGAGATTCGTAAGAAAATGACGATGTGGAAGGAATACCGTTTGCATAAGGATGACGTCCGTTATAAACCTTATGAGCAGCAGGCTAGACTAGTCACAACTGTTGTACGGGAAGCAAAGTCTGAGTATGAAAGGAAACTGGCTCTGCGTGCTAAAGACAAACCATAGGAATTCTATCGACATGCTGCAAGTAAAAGAAAGAATGAATAGGAAAGAATAACTCTTCTAAATCCAGATGGAGTGAGGGTTTTCAGTTAATGAGTGCCCATTTCGTTAAAAGCTATCAACCTGGTGAACGCAACATTGAGCTCACTGTTACCTCTTCACTAGATGAAGAAACGCAGGCGTGTGAGACCGAGGTATTAGAGCTGTTGCACAAATCGAATTCAGCAATAGGGACTGATGGAATATCAGCACGTGTGCTAAAAGAGTGTTCAGCTGAACTGGCCATTCCTTTAACCAGCCTGTTTAACATGATTATCAGAACATGGAAGATTCCGCAGGAATGGAAGAAATGTATGGTAATTCCATTGCACAAGAGAGGTGCAAAGGCCGATGTATCCAACTATCGACCAATTAGTATCTCAGGAGTGGTGGTGGTGAAGATTTTGGAAAAATTGGTTAGGGCTCGCATTCAGAATTGGGTTGACAGTGAATCTCTACTTTTCAATGAACAACATGGATTTACTAAGGTAAGGTCATGTTTTAGCTACTTCCTCACATTCTGTAGCAATGTTACCATTGAACCAGACAAGGGGAAAGGATACATCATGACACTTTTGGATTTTGCTAAGGCTTTTGACAGAATACAGCATGGATGGCAGACTGCTGCATAAATTGGAGAAAATGGGTTTGGATTATACAATATTAGCATGGATAAGAGGATGGCTGACGGACAGATATGAAAAAGTGGTATACGGGGGAGCTCAGTCTGCAAGGTTTAAGGTAACAAGTGGTGTACCACAAGGATCAGTGCTTGGTCCACTGTTATTCAGTCTGTACATTACTGATATTGGGAAGGATTTGACAAGCCACATACAACAATTTGCTGATGATGCAAAGATAGGTGGGGTAATCAGGAATGCTGCTGATATGCAGTCTTTGCAGAATAATTTGAAATGTGAGCATGTGAAAATGGGTGTTAGTTCAATGTCAGTAAATGTAAAATCATTCACTTTAGTGTGATTAGATATCCAATGTCGTATTATATCGGCGGGATTAGGCTAGAAGAAACTGATGAGGCTAGGGATCTCTTGGAGTGTTAATAGATAGGAAGTTCAAGTTCAGGGACTATGTGGCTAAGATTGCAAATACAACTCAAAAGATAATTGCGATGCTGAAACGAACCACATGTAAAGATAAGGATGTTATTTTCCCTCCTTATAAGGCCTTGATAAAACCTCACTTGGACTATTGTGCGCAGGTCTGGTCTTCTGGTTTCCGTTGTGATTCTGATATTTTGGAGAGAGTACAAAGAAGGCTGTTAAAAATAATATCAGGATTGTGGAATACTGATTATGAAGACAGATCGAGAATTTGTAGACTGCAGACACTAGCAAATAGGAGAAAGAGGGGTGATAAGATTAAGACTTACAAACTTCTGAAAGGGTCATAAAGGATTTCAATTGATGGAGTTTTTTAATTTATGGAGGGTGGGGAAAGGACGAGAGGGCATCCTTGGAAGCTGAGAATGAAGGCCGCCAAGAAGCGTGTGAGGTCTAGATTTTTCTCTCAGATGATAGTGCATGATTGGAATAGGTTTCCATTGGATGTTGAGAGTGTAAGCAGTGCGAGTGAATTCAAGAATCCAATGAGTCAGGGGCTCCCTCGATGAGTCTCTGACTCCCTGGAGTTCTCTCTTAATAATAGTAATAATAATAAAGATTTAATAAAGTAAGTTGTGATTGATGTAAGAAAGAGAACAAGAAATCCCTGCTCTGGTGGAGGATTCTGAAGTTCATCCCTAAAGAATTTGTTCGGAATCATTCGTCCAACGCATTGGCAGCTGCTTTTTTTCCTCCACAAATCTCCCTTTTTCTATGTTAATGTTTTGACAAATACGTCGAAGTTTATTTATTTATTTATCTACTTTTTCATTGCCATGTGATTAAACGCTTTGCTGTTTTTTCTTTTTACATTTATGTCAGCCTTCGAAAGTTTTAAACTTCCGCTCTGAAACAGCCCTCCTCCTATTCACTACGTAATTGCTATCAATCGGACTGACCAGAATTAATCCCCGACTTCGTCTCGTGGGAGGCGAAACATTTTGTCTCCCTTGCATCAGCTGCATGATCACTTGAATTCATTTAGAATCGTCTGCGAAGTCACAAATGGAGCGACACGCTCTTGCCAACTCAAATAATCATCGGTTTTATTGACCTGATTGTGCTCATTTCCTTTTCTATTTTGAATACAACACGGGAGTGGAAGCATTTTCAATTCGACTCTGCTTATCAGAAAACTGATAAAAAGTCAACTTTTCTTATCTACTTATTTCTTTTTTAAGTTTATTTCTGTTTTTAAGTAACAAACAGAAAGTCTCGTGATTTGGTGTTTGTTTTTCTTTCCCGCACCTGGAAGTTTTCAATTTTGACCTTTCGCATAAAATTGGCCTTGAAAGTGTGAGAAGTGAAACGAGACGATCATCCCCGAAATTGAACGATTTTTAATTATTTTAATGAGGTGAAAGTAATTCGTTCGCTTGCTCCATCGCGTATAACAACGATGAAGAAAATGATCGGAGAAAGAAACGCGCTACTTTGGAAATGAATAGACACTCCCTCCCTCCCCCAAATAGGCAAGGTGTATCGCGCCCTGTAACGAATCACGCGCTTGTAGCCAGTGCAGTTAGTTACCAATCAACTTTTCATTACGAAATAGATGAGTTCTTCGGTATTTAATTATTTCTCCAACTTGATTTTATTTAAAAATCAGCATCTCATCGTCTGCTGCTCTTGATTGAATTTCTAAACGAAAAAAGTCCAAACGTGCACTAATTTGATTGCAATATTTTGTTTAGTTTCCTATTTTAGTTTCAGCTGTTAGTGCAATGGGATCAACCGAATTCTGCTTTGGTTTTTAAAGTGTTTTGTGCGTTTTCAGAAGTAACAATAGAGCACCACGTTGCCAATCACCTATGATACACGTATCTTCTTCTTCTTCTTGTGCTTTATCGTATCTATTTGGGTCGGCGTTTTTAATGATGCTACCTTACGCACGCGATCTCAACCCACTTGTCGCATAGCCTGACGTGGGAGGATAGTATTTTTTGCCTGTAGAAACGTGTGTATGTGCGTGTTCACGGGGGGCCGGTTTGTTTGTTATGAGGGAAGAAAAACCGAAATTTACAGGATAAAACGCCCTCCACCCCCGTATGAAACCGGCTAACTCACCGTTAGTCGAAAGAGAGCAGATGAAGGTTCCTCACGTGATGAAAATCGAACCCAGGTCTATCTGGGCTTCATCTTTTTTTTTTTTTTTTTTGCTGTGTTGGGAAGCTACGAAATCTATGATTGAGAAATTCGCTCTCTCTCTCACACACACACAATAACTTGAAATGTATTGATGCTTCGCTGAACTGGAAGCCTGAGCGAATATATTGTGTTTCATTAAGTTTGTATGGTATTTTCGGTGCGTGTTTCTTGCTCATAGTATGTCCTTAGAGCTCTTTTCAGGCTATTGTAGTTTGTAAGGTTTCTGTATTCAAAAGGTAATTTGTTTATCATGTCTGGGATGTAGAAGTTTCGTGTGGCCTTTCCGTAGTGAATATTGTATTTATGTGTGATATAATTAGTAGTCTGAGGTCTTGTTATACGGTATGTATTTCTAACTGTCCTGTAGTTGGCATCGAAATAATGTTTTAGCAAGGCTGCATAGTGACATGAATGTTTTGCTGTCAGTATTTTGTGTGCTGACATCGCAATGTATATAAAGTCGTTATTGTCTCTTTGTTCCCAAAAGATCGGTTTTTATCATTTTGCACTGTAGCGACATTAATCTATTTAATTTGTAGGGTGCACAGAAAGCATACGTTGTTATAGCGTATCTTAGTATATTTTGGCATAGTGCTTTGTATATTAGTGTTTTTAAGCGTATGGGAACTAAGTCTTTTAACCTGTAGAGTTTGCCACTTATTGTTCGGAGTTTGTTGTGTAGATGGTTTATGTGGCTATTCCATATAATAATAATAATAATAATAATAATAATAATAATAAATATAACATTATAACATAGCAGTCGAGGTTTAACTCCTCTTCTATTCACACTCGCTACTTACGAACTGCTGTTGTAGTTTAGAAATAACACAAAGTGCCTTTTTTGAATGCTCTGAAGAACAAAAAGGTAAAAAATAATCCAAGGTCGTTCCTTTATTGCGTTCACTTAAGAATCCCGTAAAAGAAACGATTCTGTTGTGTTGGTATTGGTTAGGGGTGCCT
Organism: Typopeltis vanoorti; assembly: GCF_054136105.1. NCBI lineage: Eukaryota > Metazoa > Arthropoda > Arachnida > Uropygi > Thelyphonidae > Typopeltis > Typopeltis vanoorti. Next base: position 2,542,266 of record NC_143558.1, read on the forward strand.
ACAGAGAGTAGGCAGGCGATTCTTCCCCTCTCCATTCGGTCTTCAAGCGACAGTAAAAGTCAAAGAAGTCATTTCGAATTCTCACCGCTGAGTCCGAGAGCACTTCGACCCAAGTCCTGTTAATGCGTTTCGAATAACTTGAATTCACTCCAAGCGACACTTCTGTCATTCCAATGCCACAAATCCTTTCTGGAGTGGAATTTTTAGTGGGGATTGCATTCATTCCTCGCGCAGCTGTCCACGTTTTGTACGTAAATCTACGTGCGAAAGGTCACAGTTGATCGTCTTTTTGCTACTGCGAAAATACTCGGAACGGAGGTGAACTTGCGAAAATTAACATAAAATAACGTTGATGGTGGGGGTGGGGGCGTATTTAAGATCTCCCGAATGATATTTCAGATTGTAAAAGACGCAGTAAGGCTACCATTCCGGCATTCGTTTCTAACCAGCGATTTTCTTTGGAACTGAAGATAGAAGAGAAACATTGTACACAAAATGAATCTCTAAAACCAACAAGAAGTCCTTTTGAATCTCGTATAAAAGGCTTTTAGGTGTGTTTCGTTCACGACCAGTGGCCTAAATAACACCGCAAACAATCTTGGAAAGCAATATGAAGACATTCTCATGAGGCAAAGCCACCAAATGCCAAGGAGAGAAAGTGTTTCTAAAACAAACTGTGTCAGTCTAGTTAAAACTTAGCATGAAGAAATACAAAACTTTTAAAACGAAATGTTCTTTTTTAATAACCCTTTAAATAAACCACTAAGCGTTTTTATCGTTCGTAGATTGTTCTGCAAGCGGCATCCTGCACTACGACTTGGAGATATTTTCTACTTCCACCGGATCCTCTTAATGACGTCATTTCCGTTAACTGCACGTCCTTTGGTAACTTTGATGCAGCGTGTCGGGCGTCGTTCTCGTCCCGAAGTGTGAGAGAAATCATAATTAATTGGGGATCTTTCTGTAACTGTGACCTGACACGATTTGACTTTGTAAAGATATTCTACGCTAGCCGCAGGTCATGCCACGTAGCGAATGAAGACGGAAATCTGTCTCGACCCAAAGCATTGAAATCGGCTCTCTTCATCCCTCAATAAAGCAAGAAAACAATCTTCCCTTCAATTCCACCAATGAAGCGATGCTTCCGCGTGGCCTTATTACGAAATCATCGCTCTGCACTACAAACAGATGTTGGGTGAGTTCAAGTCTCGCATCGGTGGACTTTTCAGTATGAAAGTGGTGTTCCGATTCTTCAAAGAGAGAGAGAAGAGGAAAAGAAACCGGTAGAGTGAGCGTAAAAGCGGAGAAAGAATGGCTTCATTTGACCCACGGGGATGCTTCTAAAAGGTCGTTTGAATTTCCACTTATTAAAGGAAAAGTTCCAAAAAAAAAAACCAGATTTTCAGTAAATACAGGAACCAACTGGGATGAGACTTGGCCGTGGAGATTCCGCCTTATAAAGGGCTGGGGAGTACCAACATGTCGGTCTCCGCAGTCCGCCTTTTTATACTGTAGTTGTTATGGAATTAGCCGAAGTACTCTACTCCATCTGTTCACAATCCTCTTAGTGTTTTCCATAAGCGTGAAACACTACCGCTCTGGCACCAGCATGGTCATTGCTCCCAAAGTAACGGAGGAAATTCCAATAAAGTATTTCATCGCAATGCCCGATGGGTGATTCGGCGCCAATGTTTTCCTCATATTTCGAACAGGGTTAGTAAAATATGAGATTTTAAGATGGGTGTAGGGGGAAGGATCCTGCGTGAGAAGATGAAGAAAAATCCTGCGATATTAAAACATGAACCATCCGATCTCTAGATGTGTTCCTCATTTCTGTATAAATTTAGAATATCATTATGAATATAGAGGTGTCTGTGTAGTCTCGTGGAAATGGCGCTTGCTTCCGTACCTACCCCTAGATCCCATTAAATACCTTTACAGGTTCCTTTCTACTCGCTCGTCAAATAGTACTTTCTCTAGACTTCGTTCTCAATTTCCCCAAACTCAGGAAAGACAGAAGAACTGATGCTGTTTCACATATACACTATCTGACCAAAACCCCTTACGCCTGTCCATCCCAACATTCCCCCCTCTCTTTCTAAATTTAAAGCAATTAATAAGTGGTTGGTCCTCCCTTTGCTGCTGTAACAACCTCCAACCTTCTGGAAGGCTTCTTTCAATTCCTCCAGACGAACATTAGTAAGGTTTGAGCACTGGCGGGCAATTCCGCCTTGCTCGCAACAGCCATTCTAATTCATCTATCCTGTTCGGTGAGGTTGAGTTTAGTCAAGTTCTTCGACGCCGTCACAAGCCATACTTGCACACTTCGATTTGTCGACTGGGATAATTATTATGTTGTTGAAGAGCCTTCACCGAACTGAAGCCATAAAGGTGGAAGCAGAGAACTGTTGATTGTCATACTAGGGCCGCTGCATTAAGATTCCCAGTGAAAGGAACTATCAGGAGGGCTAACACCGAACCACAAAACCAGAAATGCTCTACCAAACTTCATGTTTGGTATAACACCTTTGGGAGCAGGATCCTGCTCCCAAAGGCATTCATCAAAGCAGATTTGTCCATTCCGTCGGTTCTCCAGATGGTGAATGGTGATTCATCCCTCTATAGAACGCGTTTTCACTACGTCCGAGTGAGGCAATGAGATTTACACCACTCCACTCGACACGGGACTTTCTGCTTGTTGATCTTCAACTTGTCAGTGACCAAACATTGTCCATGGCAACCCATGTTCTTCACTTCTAAACAGTGAATTAGGGTGTTGACGTTGATTGCAGAGGCATTTCGGAACTGGATGGAGAGTGTCTCAACCGAACACTCGCGATTTTCTCGCGCCGCGTGCTTTAACCTTCGATGATCCGTCTGTAACATCTACGGCCTACCATGAAGCGATTTGGCTGTTGTTGCTGGAACGCGTTTTCACCTCGCAATCACATCCCTTGTCATTGATCAGGGAAAACTCATCAGGATAGAAATTTATCTACTGAGTTGTAGCAAAGGGGTGGAATCCTCTGGAAGTGCCACGTCGAAAGTCACTCATCTCCTCAGCACTTCCCATATTACTGTTAATGCGTGTCTTTGGAGATTTATTGCAAAACCGTCCATTTACATCTCTACGGACCGTGGTTGTGATGTTTGTAGCCTCATCCACCACTACGACGGCGTGTTCGGATATTTTTGATCCAATAACACCTATACAGGTGTACAACAGCAATCTTCTTGTTAGGACTGAGCGCCACTAGATGGATAATACACTTCATTGTAATTATGTCTCCTCTGAGATCCTCGATTCATTGATAGGATTGAAATCATCAGCAGTGGTGGCTGAATGACGGAGTCGGGTCATATTTTTTTCTAAAGTTCTAAATGTTATTAATTCATTTAGTTTTGTGTTTAGAATAAAAAATTATAAACGCGAAAAGAATGACTTTTATCATGTATTATGTGTTAGAAATGCAAATTTTGTTTAAGGACGAGAGACGAATTGCAGAGTGGTTCCGTCAGGCATAAACAACTTAAATCGCTTTGGGTGGAAGCTGAGTCCGATCTCTTCGCCACTTGGGATTATTTCAACGTTTTCTCTTCACTTACTGAAAAGGATTGCCTTGCAAAATGCGTGTTTTTGCTGTGCAATTTGTGGTTTCTGGAAAAACAAGGGGGGGGGTGAAGGAAAGTGTGCAAAAACCAGTGCACGTGTGGAACTGTCCGCTTTCAGTCTGGAAAAGCTTCCTTAAAATCCTGGAGATATGAAAACGTGCTTTTGAAAGTTGGACACAACTGAAAGATGCCTTGGGGTTTACAAATTCAGAAAGAAGAATAGAACTCAATGATTTGGCGAATGGATTAAGACATTTAAGGAAGGATTAAAGAATTTTTCGAGACACTCCTCTTTCTTTTTGTCCAAATTATATCCACTATTGCTTCACATGCTTCTTGCACTTTCGCTTTAACACACTTTTTTCTTTCTTCAACATTCAGGTTGGCGCCGAAGGAAAACATTTGAAAAAAAAGCGGTTAAAGGAAACAAAACTGCAGATTTATTCGTTGGGAAAGTTCAAAACAAATTCTGCCCACACGTTTCTCCACAGGAAAAAGCACGTGAATGGCATTAGCTCTGAAATGAAAGTGAGATGGAGGAACGTTTGTTCGAATCACTTTCACAAAACGTCAGTCTGAATGTTCTTGTGAAATGATTTTCATTCCAATCATCGAAACAGATCAATTGATTGAAGCCTTTCTTTCAACTTCGACTTCAATGTTCGTCGATGTACCACACCGAGCATACACGCAATGAAGGTAACTCACGTATCAGACCGTAATATCCTAAGAAAGCAAGGCTTGAATGAAGAATTTTCGCATGAATGATCCGAAGAAGAAGGGAGAGAAGTTCGCACGTATTTACGCAAAGTTTTGTTTCTGCGAAGGGTCTTCTTTGTTACCTGTGAGACGCGGAGTTATGTGACCTTTGCAGTGGGATTGATCGTCTCAGTATAAACAACACAAGAAGACACTTCGCATCTCGAAATGGTCGCCGAATGTGCACAAAGAAAGGTTTATGGAACGTATAAAGTCTCGCCATTTCGTGCAAAAAAAGGTCACGGACGCAAAACGGACAGTCCTTCGGATTCTTCTAAACGCCAAGACTTTCTCCCCGACGACCCTTCGCGTCCTCTTCACGCCTTGTTATCGCAGTCGCTCGGATGTTCATCTCTGGCAAGAAATGTTTTTATTCTGTCACTCCGAGCGACGCCTCTCGACAGCTTTACTGGCTGCGTCCATTATCTCCCCACGCACACGCGCTCCGACCATCTCTGGAGACGTTAAAGTGACATTACCCACCCACACACACACCGTCCGCCATGTCGTTATCGTTGAAGCACGCGCCCATTTATCTTCCTCCCTGTCCACCTGATGCTTCAGATCGGTCTTCCTCCGAGTCACACAGCAGCATCTTCCGGGAACTTCATGAAAGCGGAGGGCCTGTCAAACGGGGGCCCACAGATTAATAACGCACGGACAACCAAGATAACCCTTAATGGGTGCTACATTTTTAGCGTTTCAACTGTGGTAAGATATTAACGAGTACTCAATGGAATATTGAATTATAATCACTTCTCGTGGCATCCGTTGCGTTCCCCTTTCATCTCTTGTTCACACCCTGTAGGGGGGGGGGACTACAACCGTCTCCTCTCCCTAGCAACAAACTAAGGGATTTGAGGTTCGTCTTTCTTATCGCATAATTTTCGGGTGAAACATATCATTGTCGGCTGATAAACATGGTCTCCATAGCAACGTGAGATAGTGGTTTCCATAGCGATGTTGCTTAATTAATGGCTTGAATTGCGTCATCTGTTTGAGTGTGTTTCTGCATAAATATTATGAAAAGCGGTGAGTATGAAGAAGAATGTAGAGAGAGAGAGAGAGAATTAAATACCAGGAAGGGATTTAAAATCCAGTCCTGGTATTTCGTGAGTATCCTGTACACTTGAGGGCAAGGCTGGAGATTGTGCCGACACAAAAGAAGTTTCGTTTCCTTTTCTTTAAGCAAATTTCAGTCACGAAAAATAAAAACACGAAATCTTCAGGTTTTATTTTTAAACGACAGAATCCTGCTTCTCTTTTATTTTTCTTGTAGCGTTGATATGAAGACGTTTTTGTTTCTTTAAAAGCACCTTCTTACTTCATTTTTATTTTGACTTGATGTTTCGCATTTCTTAAGAGTTGACTTGATTCGAGCATTTTGTTTTGCCGAAGTAAAAGCCAAACCGAACGAACAATCGCGCTGTCAAATCGTGCGTTTCCATGGTAACAACAGCAGCAGCACTAAGTGACTTCATTTGTTTGCATTTAGCAAAGGAGAATTCGCCATTAATTCTCTTTTTGCTCAAAGTGAAAAAGCCTTTTCCGGGAATGCGAGAAATCACTTTTAGCAAATGGACGAATTAATTAGTAGTAATTATAATAAATTTAGTTTAATCCTTTATTGTTTGCTCACACTTGGATAAAAGATTAAACTAAATTTATTATAGTCTAAACATGTAAAAAATAAATAAACTTTCACTAGTAGTAATTAATTCGCACTTTCCTGCACGAATTTATTGCCCGATTAGCTTTTCTTATCAAGACGTCCTTCCCTTCCAAAATATGATACTCTGAACTGAAAGAGTTCTGATTCGAAGGCGAACTTTTTTATATTTTGCTCGAGTCTATCAACTTCGTTCAGTCGTTGAAGGCAAAACGAGGCGTGCTTCAACTACGAGGATTTTCGACATCTCATCCAATTTCATCTTCTTGTTTGCGATTGTTTTTCTGGTTTTTCAAGTAGAGGAAAAGTTGAAAACAATTCCTGCGATTCCATCGGATAAACTGAATTCAGACATGAAATCGATCTCCAATTAGATCTGGTTCAGTAAGCCTCGTGGCCAAACATTTCTTGGTTTTCTACCAGAAAAGTTCTAAGCTATTAAACGTTGTGTCTTCATGAATAGGCTAGAAATGTCATATGACTAAAATCATTCAAACGTTTGTACGTTTCGATGACAGTGGCACTCTCTAGCGGTGACAAGAAACGGGCCTTAAAAATGTAATTATAAAATACAAACACATTTCAAATCGCAATTGTAGAGTTCGTTTATTGCAAAACATTATGCTGACAGTAAAAGAAGAGATTTGCTAAATATTCATAAAAATGAAGGAAAAATATAATCACTATGTAAAAAAGGTGTATTAGTACATTCCTTGCATAGCTGTAGAGAATCATGTGGACTGACTCCTACACACGCAGGGAAAAAGAAAGAAATAAAAAATAAGAAGAAAATTAGAATTCAAAAAGAAGTGAAATTTCTCATGTTTTTTGAGTACTTCGAAAGTTTAGAATTAAAACGCAGCGAATATTTCTCGTAAGTGCGTGTGAGAATAACTTGCTTAGTGGATGTTTTGTCGGATCGAACGGGAAGAATGTGACTGTTGGCAGCAGCCTAAAAGATTAGAGGAGATGCGGAGAGTGACAAAACCTGCACATGCATGGTACGCACGTCAAAGACTGCGTGTACGTAAAGCAGGGGGATTAAAACTTATTACAACAAAGGCAGATGGATTTGTTCCTATGTTCCAAAAACTCTACAATAAGCGTATTACGTGCATTTTGGTTGTGATTTTGGGACCAAATTTGCTTCCTTTTATTAATGTTCGGCACCTCTAAGATCCGTCAAACACATTCCGATCCATTCTGTAGAGTAATCAAGAAAGTCTCACAACCAAGAGAAATAACCTAACAAGGGGTTGAACCTGGAAAGGCAGAACTTCTGGGATCCAGTTGCAAGATTGGGATTTCTTGGATGAAGATTCGAGGAGAGTCAAATTTTGAAACATCCAAAAATTTCTCGCGTTTTAGTTTATTGTGTGTGTGTGCGTGCGTGCGTGCGTGCGTGCGTGCGTGCGCGTGTGCATTTAAGTAGGTTCATGGAAGAATCAGGATTAGAAAAAACCCGAAAGATAAAATGTTTATCAATTCCTGGAAATTCAGTTTGAAGCCAGTTTCGATGCAGAATTTTAGTGGTGTGTGTGAGGGGCACAGCAAGAGTGGTATCTTATTCCATTGGCATGAAGGCTTAATATTACGACAGCATGAAGTAATTCTCGCATTTCATTAACTAATACAATCAAACAGAAGGAAAATGATGGCAAAGCATGTACTCAATCGAAGGTCATCGCTTTTGTTACACTGTGGGGGTGGTTTGATCACATATTTTGATCCCTTTGCTTGTGAGATGCTCCATTAAGAGAACAAGAACTGGACAGAAACCAAAAGATTTTCTTTCTGTTAAACTCCATGTTCCAAAAAGATATTAATGAATCGCGATCTAAGAATTCTTCTTAAACCAGAATGAAGACGTTTGCAGAGGTTTACACCAAATTAGTGATGATTTTATTTAGCTAAACGTCTCATGTGGTTCGAACTATACACAGCTATTAGATGAGAACCATTTCTTATCTGAACTCAACTGAATTCATTGCTTCTTAGCTTCTTGGAAATCCTCTAAATCTGTGCTTTCTAGCACTCGACAGGCAACATCAAAGTTTGGTGGGAATTGAAGCTGCTGTAATGAAACCAACCACGAATTAATCCAATAAGTTAATGTTACTGGTAAACATTTATTTCAGAAGAAACTGGGAAAAAATGCTTTTACTTTTATGTAAGAACCAAAAATAGTGCAACATCGAAAAATCATCTGCCATCGCACGTGAATTCCGTTTTACTTGGAACGTCACAAACACGACACAGTCGAGAATGGTTACGACCAAAGAAAGCAAATAACACGGCAAGAGGTCTGTCTTCACCATCGCTTAGCCTCGGGCCACCCAGCGACTCAAAGTAAGCTTAGGAGAAACATTAAAATAAGAGGATGGAAGAGAAGATCCCACGGAGAGACTGGAGACCGAGAACACGCTGGAGATAAGAAGAAAGTGCACGAAGTCGTTGCCTTGGCAACAGGAGGAGTTGGAAAGATCAAAGAAGTAGATTTATGTGTGTGTATCAGGAACACAATCGTGTACGAAGAAACAGAACAAGGAAAGCGAAAAGAATAGAAACAGAAAATGTTTATGGCAATGCACGTGCACGGAAAAGTTCAGTACAAAATGCTGATGAGGTCAACTACGGAAGTCCGACATGCAGAATAATTTCGTCGCTAATGAGGTAAGAAAGAAAGAATGGAGAAAAATGAATCGCGAATGATTTTGAAAGTTCCAAATGTTGAATGTTTGATGTTTGCATTCTTAATGCTTTGGGTTCAGTTAATTACGGCTGAACACATTAAGGCGGCGAAGTCACCGAAATATTAATTTTTTTATCGGTTTCCTCTTGTTTGCAGAATGAAAATCTCCCATTTCTCTATAAGACTGGCTAATTTAGCTTTTGCTGAAAAGTGGACAAACTTCTCCGGTCTTCAACTCGCAGACTAGCGATTTAATCCGCGAAAATATTGAAAGAAAAGGCAAATGAGAGAAAGAGGAATTTGAAAACTTATTGCAGGAACGCTGAGACATAAAGACACACACACACACACACACACACATACACAGAGAGAGAGAGAGAGAGGTCATTTATTAATTAGATTAGCACATCTTGGTAGAGTCAATCGTTTTAGGAAATCTTCAGTGGACTGTCCCAAATGAGCACTCGAAGGAGTGGCAGATGTGAGATTTTCTTCTACAGCGAAACCTGTGGAGGAGTATTCATGACTATAAATTCACACAGAAATTAAATTTTAATAATGGAGTGTCGGAATTCACACGGACGAGAAAGCGCCTTCAGGGGCAGACGATATCAAGTTTTTGGAGTGAGTAAGGAGGCGACGAGTGTAGGATATTTTTCCTAGAAAAGGCCTTGGCATGGATGTTATCAGCTCGCGAAGTGCGATGTAATCTTCCCTCGAGATGTGAATATTAAAGCAAAAAAGAAAGATGAAAGGGGATCTTCCATTCCAGTGTTACTGACAGAACCTTTCTTTTTTTGCAATATTGGAGTCAGAAAATAAACTAGTTTACTGGAGAATGTCGTTTGCTCATTTACGGAGATCTGAGTTCGAATCTCATTTAGATAACAAGGAGATCAGCGCTTACGAGATTGATTATGGAAGATTTTGAAGCCTGAATCATCTAAATGCCTCTACAAGTTTGTCGAATGAAAATGACGAATTGGGTGGGTGTGGTAACAGGAAAACCTTGGAGAGGAGTTTAGTTGAGTTGATGTACAGGAGGAAGAGCGTGGCCAAAGGCAGAAAACCATGAGGAGCTCTTTCAACTAAATTGGTGAAGGAATCCCCTGTCTTGACACCAAACTGGACACAAAAGAAAAACTAGAAAATAATTTTTGAAAGGGTGGAAAGTGAAGGGTTATTTGTTAGTTTGGTTAAGCAACCTCTGCGCCACACCCGATGAAGTATCCCCACAACTTAAGGAGCAACCACACGAGTTCCTGCAAACAGTTTAATAGATTTTATCTCTAAAGGCTGAAGGATCAGCTGAAGAAACAGAGAGTGGTAGAATCCTTGTTGTTGGTCGGTGATGTAGTATGAGTGATTCTTTCTATCCGTTTCGAGAGAACTGAGAGAAGAAGAAGAAGAAGAAAATGGTTGAAACACAGTTGGTTGGTAAGCTTTGTGGTTTTCTATTTGAAATTGACGGAATGCGGACTTGCTCCAATTCCCTGGAGCACAAAGCAAGCGAACGAGAAAGATTGTGAAGAAGGATGGGTTTTATTTCTGGCTCAACATGAGTAGGATAATTTGGCGATTTCATGGGAACTAGAAGACTTGGTTTCGTACAAGTGATGCAGTAATCTTCTAAGACCTTTCCCAATGCATTTTGTAAGAGATAATTTAAGATAGTCATCAGTGTAGGAGAAGAACGACGGAAGGAGATCGGCACATCTTTGGATGATGTTACCACGGACTGGATCATTGATGAAGTGATGGTGTTGATTATCGGTCGAGGATTCTTCATCGTGAATTTTCTTTAAGGTTATTCCGCCCCCTCCAATGATGAAACACCCAGAACCATTTTCACTGCCTGATTTCGCAACACGATTCGAAATTGGGTTAAGAAATAATCTACCAACCGCTTATTTATTTATTTTTAATTTTGAAAGCTGAAATTGTGTCGTCGAGTGATTCGCAGCGTCTTTTTGCCTTTCAATGCCCCTCCGAGCCAACAGAGTCAGTTGAGATCGTTGCGTTCTACCCGCTGGTTGCATGCGGAGTCGGATCGAGTGATTTCCGCTTTAGTGCAAAGGTTAAAGATTAAAGACATTTTTGGAATCGAGTTAGCCTTAAGTTATGAAAGAAATTCTCTCAGTGTGAATATTAGTCGAAGATGTATTTAATGGAAAGAAGATTAAAAAAAACTTTTAATTAGGTTCACTCGTAAAGGATTAAAAAATTATTCTTTCCAAACCAATCATCTTCTGGCTCTCATTAACGAAATTGTTTCTCTCTCTCTCTCTCTCTCTCTCTCTCTCTCTCTCTCTCTCTCTCATTAATGGAATCTGTCTAATAAATATAAGTTCAATTTTCGGAGGAAAATCTTATTTTTTTTCATGATTCTCAGACAGAGAATTGTGGGTTCAGTTTCGACCCGAATTCACCTTTCTAATTCTTGTAAGTTAGTTATTCAACCTTAATATCCTCGTGTCATCCTGACGGGATTTCCTTTTTGCAATATCACACGTCGTCACATCGCTGATGCGGAGCTGTCAGCGACATCTTGCGGTTCCTCTCATTAGTGGGTTGTCAGTAAATGCGGCGATCCTTCCGTCCCTTAACCTCTGTGGGCTGTGTTAGTCCTCGTCAATTAGCCCAGTGACGGTCCAGAGGGGAGCTGCCAGTTAGCAGATATCGGCGTTCGCCTCATTTCCTTAACGACCTCCGCCAGTGTTCACACACGTCCTTTGCGAAGCCTCGCACCTGCAACGCAGCGCCAGGAAATGAGAAAATTATTCAGAGATTGAAAAGTGGGGCGGACTATTTTAGAACGCGGAGGCAAAAACATCTCAGCAGGCATCGTTCGCTTCGCGGAGACAAATTTATTTGTGGCGACGCTGCTCGATCAAAGGAATGACAAAGGTCAATGTCAACAACACATCGTCATCGGATCATTCGGTAGTTATGGTGATCCTTCGTTTCGGCAGCCAGATGACGCTACGTAACGTTTTTTTTTTTTTCAGTAAAGATTTAAGTCAAAGAACAAATAAGGGAAAAGCACGCAAAATGAAGAAAACAGTGCAGAAGAAACTTTCGTAAAAAACAAAGGAAGCCCTCATCTTAGGGGGTCTGGGAAAACGAGAGATAAACCGAAAAGGTTTCGTTTTGGGGAAAAAAAACTTTTCTACGTCATATATGTCGCGTCCTCTTGATCGCCATTCGGCTTCTTCACCGCTGATCCGCCAGGCGACTCACACTTGCGTGTCCTTCCAGCCGCGAGTGATTCTTTATGACACTTCGTGTCCGTTTCACCTCGTCGGGTCAACAGAATAAATGCAACCTACGGTCCGAAAGAGCCGCTAAACCGTACGAAATAATTGGAGTGAACTGTTGTGCCGAATTAACGAGAACGGGGATGGCTACAGAGAAGACGGAATACCCTGATGAAGGTCACGTGTTTAAATAAGTATAAAAGAAATCTTGAAGTAAAATACTGGAGTTATAATAATAATAATAATAATAATAATAATAATAATAATCTAAAATTAATACGGAGCACTCGTATGATGAGGCGATTTCACACCAGAAAAAGAATTGTTTAAACGTGTATTAAAATGTTTAAACCGTGGATTACGAGAGAACTCGAAGTTAATTTCAAACCTGGAAAAGTTAACGAAGCAAACGAAGGCTTCTCCGTTCACTGAACAGAAAACGCAAATTCCTTTAATGTTTTACTTGCGTGATAAAAAAAGGTTGTTTCTCGCCTTTTTTTTTTTTAAAGAAATTATCCTTTCGGGTAAGTCGCATTTCAAATTAAGTACTCAGAGAATCCCATCCACAACGAAGTGATAGTTTTTTCGTCTGTTGCCATAACAACGAGATATTCCAGGAAGGAACACATTGTAGCAGCTGCTTAGGCGTGTATTTAATTATTTTATTCTGTCTTCCTCTCGTCTATGTGAAATCGGAACCGGATTTTATCGTGTTGCTGACATGCGCAGTGACTGTGAATTCAAGGAGTGCAGGAAATTGCATCAGAAAAAAAAAAATAAATAAAATTACAGTTCCTTTCTGGGCGTCGCAAACTTTCATTTCCATGTTTGAATACGAAACCAAGAAAACTAAGATGTAGGGAAAAGAAAGAAAAAAATGTATTATAATTTACCAGAAACGATGTGTACGTTGTCTTGGGATGTTATTTCCTTCTGTTTGCAGTGGGCTTTCTTACGTAAGGGTTATTACTACTCGCGATTATCTTCCCTACTGATTAACTGCAACTTTCGGTTATTTGGGAAGAGCTTGCGATTTGAGAAGGGTTTTGCACGTGACCTTTCCGAACGGATATTCCCAAGAATGACGGAGCATCGCACCAACACTGCTTTAGGGGTCGGCGTGGAAATGGTGCAGGACGTTCGACAGGAGCTGTTTATTCTGCACACCGTCATCGTTTCGCCCGAGGGACACCCGCAGAGAAAATCGATTCGTGGACGGGGCCGAGCGAGATGTTTGGACTCGGCGGAAACAAAGGGACGTTTATTACGGGGTGAGCGAAGTTCTCGTGCGACGAGACCGGACCAGAAAGAGGCATCTGGTGGACCTGCTGATGACCACTCGAGGCTGAAAGCGCTTCGATCGCGTCCCTCGTGGGGGATTGGAGCACGTGAGGGGTGAGATGGGTTTGGAAAATAGGAAAGAGGAAGGTGGTAAATGTCATGGATTGTAAGTAAATACTTTGTATTTCAACTGTTCCTCCCCCCCCTCCTCATTCAGGGAAGAGTTCAGACATGATTTCAGTAACGCTTTAAGAGTCCTGGAGTGCACCCTTTTATTTCGCGCACATTTCGAAGTCTTTTTTTGCGAGCTCTGCATTTTTAACCCAAATGCCAAAAAGGACCTCCAACGCGTTGCTTACATTTTATGAAAACTTCCGGTTGAGTTCGCACGAACTGGTCTCCAACACTTTCTTGGTTAAGACTCGGGTTCGAATCCTTCCAGGACGCGAAGATCCTTGCATGTATTCTAATTTTTTACCAGAAAGGACGCTTCGCGTGAAGGTGAGTCGGCCAATCTCATACGGAGTCAGAGAAGAATTTTCAGTTTGATCGTCAAATAATGCGACACGTTTGAATATTTCAAGTGCGTCGGACCGCATTTGCGATTCCTCGCAGGCGGAGGATGTCTTCACTCTTCGAAAGGCAGAATGAACGCCAATCGATACGAACAACGAATTTATCACTCTGCGTCTCGTCGGTGTTCTGGCGAACACACCCTTGATAATGAAGTCTCGTGTAATATAGTGATTTCACAGCGGTTGGTGGTGTTTGTTTTCGGTGTGTGCGTGGGGGTAGGGGGTTGGTTGCACACCGGGGAATTGAACCGAGTCAGAAGACGTTATTCACAAGCAAATGGTTAACACAAGTCGCTTAGAGGGAGGGGGGGGGGGGACTCACAAGTTTCATATATCACACTGAAGTGCAGTAGTTACAGCGCTTAATACATTAAAAATCAAAAATAATAAATATAACTCGTTGTTATTGTATAAATATAAAACGCAATGCTATTCGACCTGAACTATAAATTACCAATTACAATAAATATTATTAATACATTATAGAAAGAAGAAGTGAAAACAGAATTAAACCTGTTGTAAATATCTAATCGTATGTGCTGTATATGTGTAGTGATAATTTTAGTAATAAAAAAAGGATTGAATAAAAAAATATGTAATCAATGTAAATGTCATAAGTAATCAAATGTATGTAATGTAATGTACGTATGTAATGTATGTATCCTACGTAATCACAATATGTAATCATAATTTTAATTAAATAATAATAATATAATATTCTTTCGGGCGTGTCTTGTTATTTGCGAAATGCATCAGAAAAGTTTTTTAATTAAATAAAATGCTTTTATTGATTTGTTTGAACCCGACGGCAGATGTATTGAAGAAAAATACTTTAACGGTTTTCTTTTTTTATTATTATTTATTTATTTTTGTTGGGGGTGGGGGTGCTATTTTAAAGTGTAGGTTTAAAGTGTTATTTAACTCATGTTTCTAACTTCGAAATGCTACTATTTAATTCTACTAGTCACGCTGAAGACAGGGACGTTCAAATCACAATAAAATCGGATAAGTAAGATTCAAATTTTCAGTGTTACAAGATCGTAGAGTTTACTGCAGTCACCAGCCAACGAAGAACAAAGGACTTCGCCATTTTAAGCTAACGGGAAGAAAGGCTAAAGGTCACCCAGACAGCGAAGTTTAAGCAAAATGAGCTGTAACAAATGCAATAAGCCATTAAGCGATGAAGGGGACGGGCCGCATTGGTCCTGATGTAACAAAAAACAACACTTCCACTGTTAAGGGTTCTCGGAAAGCACGTGGAAAGCAAAAGGAGCTGTGAAACGGACCGAATACAGATGTCAACAGTGCCGTAAGAAAACGAAGAACAAAGACCAGACACCAAAGAAAAGTAACGACGCACATCAAGGTAAGCCGCTTCCGGATCCTAAAATTAGACATTTTAGTGTCATGGTAAAAGATTTGCTAAATACACACTTGGAACAAATAAACAAACAATTCGAGGAGTATGAGCATTTCATACAGTTCAATAACGAGACCTCTGGAGAAATGTTAGGAACCGTGAGAGAAATAAAGACAAAATTAGCGGTAGCGATAGAAACCCAAAAAAACACTCCAACGCGAAAATCAAGAATTGCGGAAAGAAGTAAACACACTTAAGTGTCAAATGGAACACATGCTACAAAAAGAAAGAAAAAAAGAACTTCAAATTGAGGGAATAACGAAAGAAAATACAGAAGACTTAAGCAACATTGGAATAATTCAAATGGCAACCACAGATGTCACCTATTTCAACCGAGGCCCACAAAAAAATAAAGAGAGACTGCCACCACTCATCGCTCGTTTTACCAACAGAAATCTGAGAGACTCCATTCTTGCAGCAAGCAAGAAAACAAGGCCGACAACAGCGATCCTAACCGATAAGAAACTCCCAACACCAATCTATATAACGGAACACTGGCCTCCATACTTCAAGAATCTTCTATACCAAGCATGGAAGACAAAAACAGAGAAAAACTACAAGTTCCTGTGGATAAAGAATTCCCAGATATTTTTGAGAAAGAACGAAAACACTCGAGTATACATAATTACAAGTGAATCCGACTTACACAGCCTACCTATATAAAACACTAACTCTTTACATCCTTAAGAATAAGATTAGAACTCATTAAAAAACTATATAATGGAGATCTCAAACATAGGCGAACATATCCAGTCAGACAACATAAACTTCAAGGTCTTTGACTCTATGAAAAAAAATGGTCAGACAATATTTCCACCAACACCAACTTCACTATCATACACAAACATAAGAAGAATAAAAAAAACACTGGCTTACATTGATAACGCAGCTCAATTATACCATGGTAAACATAGATACGTTAATACTGACCGAAGTTGCAATAAACGACACAGAAATTTACGCATACAACATAAATAATTATCAAACCTACAACTTATGTAGACCAAACAAAAGAGGAGGTGGCATTGTGGCATTTATCAAAGGAAAATGCAATGTGACAGAAAAACAAACTCACTTCGAACATGCGGAAACACTCATTTTGGAAATCACAAATAGCCACAATAGTATCAAATACACAATAAACACAATATACAGACCCCCAGATAATAATCCACTCAGTTTTCTTCACGAGTTAGAAACATGGCTAAGCGGCATCGAACCGCGTACAACACACAGGCTCATCCTAATATGAGACATTAACATAAATACTCTTGACCACGCTTCTTCAACCACTAACACATATCTTGATATACTAAGTCAGTACAACATAAACCCTACCATTAACTCCCCAACAAGAGAAGAAATACTCAATAACTCACTAACACAATCGTGCGTTGATTATATCAACATACGGGCTCCCATCCATACATATACATCATCAGTAATTAACGTCAAAATTGCCGATCACTACTTTGTCTCAACTTCGTTTTATTACGTTTCCTACCTCCCCCTCCCACCACCACAAAAGTCTATAAAACTCGATCATACTAAAAAGCATTGTCGATAACCAAGTAAAAAATACAGTCTGGAATTCCCTACTTAAAATAAACGATCCTGTAACATTATACGAGAATTTTCAACTAAAGTTCACAGAAATATACAAAAAAAAGCAACAAAACCTACACAAACGAGGCGACAAACAGACAACAATCCATGGATAAATGACGACATACTATATACTATTACTGTAAAAGAAAATCTATGGAAAAAACTTAAAAAGTCACCCAGTAACACACATTCACAAACCTTATACAAAAATACAAGAAATCAACTAACAACAAAAATTCGTAGGGCAACAAGACGCTACTACTTCCAAAAACTCATGGAATATAACGACAACATTAAGCAAACATGGGCTACACTCAACGAATTAGTAACCCGAAAAAAGAAAACTTCAGCACAAGATTTTATTGCAAAAAGCTTCGGTCAGGACACAAACCAAGAGTAACTAGCAGACCCATTCAACCATGCTTTCACAAACAACATCACACAACTCAAAAAAGACAAACTACCAACGACCAACAAAAAACTACCGACACAAAGTCAACAACAAACGATGTGTTTTCCACCCATAACAAAACAGGAACCGAAAGATGCACTCCTACAACTAAAACGAATGACCACTCCAGGAATAGACAAAATAAGACTCACAGACCTTATAACACACTATGAACAAATAAATCCAATACTTTTGAAACTCGTGAACAAAATATTCGACACAGGCTTTATTCCACAACAACTAAAAACTGCAGTAATTTCGTCAATATACAAACACGGCAAAAGAAACGATACTCGGAACTACAGACCAATAGCTACACTATCAGTCATCTCAAAAATTCTTGAAAAAATAGCACACACCAGACTACAGAACTATTTACAGAAGTACAACATCATCTCACAAAACCAATACGGCTTTCAGAAAACAAAAAGCACCATCACTTTATTAGAAGACATCGCCGACACAATAAACAAAGCTCTCGACAAAAACAAGCACGCCGTCCTTATACTGCTGTACCTAACCAAAGCATTTGACACACTTGAACATGACATACTACTGTTGGATCCTACTTCATCTTAATCTATACTTTGGATCCGACATGATTACGATTACGATGTTCTTAACTAATTGATAAGTTGCTAGTTGATTTCTAATTCAAATATAGAGAAAATTTATATTTAAAGACTGCGCCGCCCTATATCTGAATTAGTTCAAGAATTGAAGAAAAACTAATCCTCAACTATTTCTCCTTGATATATATACTGACCGAGTATATTTAACTAACTTAATTCACCCGCTTTGATTCGAATATTTTATGAATGGTGCAGTAAAAGAGATTCAGGCAAAATACAACTTTTCATTAACAAAAACAAACATTTAATTTTAAAATCACAAATTATACACTTAAGATCAAAATACTAAATAAGTTATTATAAACACTTCAGCCTTTCTGATAATACTGTCATACAAACTCAGACAATGGTAAATCTGTCATCTCTAAAACAGTCTTCTTGCAGTTCCTTAAGTTCCAAATACAACAAAAATTACAGTAATACCTCTTCACAAACAAACACTTTTAAATTTACAATTTAGCTAACTTCCTCAAGAGTTACTGTTAGTGTAAGGAAATTCTAGGATAAAACTCTCACACTTCTCTGTATAGGAATATTAATGGTTGGAATAATCTTACCGATAATCTTCTTTCTTCATGAACTTACACACAAACATTTTTTTATAATCGTAAACACTTTTAACAATAATCGGCACTCATTAAAATAAATCTTCAAAGCATTAACTGAATTAATTCACGGTCACTATACACATAAACAAACGTTCTTGCATGAAGTACTACTGATCACTCATGAAACAAGGCAACACACAATAATTCCTTAACTTGAGGTTTTATATGCACAGCTGTTCATTCTTCTTGCATTCATTTAATTATTTAGGCAATATAATTCTAAGCACAGCTAACGGTAAATTTCAATTTTACAGCCTCTACTATTCTAGTAACTCCGTGCTTTATTTCAAGATTCTGTGTGTCCTTGAAAGGTCGGCCCCGAAATTAAATCTCAACTCAAGTATTGCTAGTCTATTTAGTAATCACTCAGCTGTTTTCCGTAGCTATAATTGTTATTCTACAACTTGTTAGCTAACTGCTTCTCGACTAGTAGACTTTATTAGCTGCTTGAGTGACTTGCCGACTCGCTATTATCGCACTGTGATTCCCGAATGCTCCGATTCCAACCTAATGCCAATCCTCTCCTTTCTCTCTCTCTTAATTTATCTAATCTCTAATTTCAGAGTTCATCGATTATATATCCCTTCTTCGCGCCTAAATTATTCTCGTGATTTCTTTCTAAAACTCTTTTCAATAATCCTTCTCCCCACGTGCTGTTCCAAAACGTGCTCGCTCACTTACATACGTCTCCATGACAACAAAATAAAACATAATAAAATTGAGGTATTGCATAACGCTAAACTTCTACAAACAGGAACAAATAAAGAATATTTACATTTCAATTAATACGCAGTTAAATGTTGAATACAAACTCCTATGATATTAACATAGCAATAAATAAAATAACTTAATAATATTTTAATAGAGAATTTTTTTCTTTATTAGTACACATTCTTGATTAAATAATTAAATATTAAATCAACTTATAGGTAGTTATATGAATATTAATTTATAAATAAGTGATTTACAATAAATAATATTTACAAATGTAGCCTTTGCCATGGTGGATTATGTTGGATTCTGAGGAGAGTATTAATAATTTAAATTTCTCTTCATTCAGAATCCAACACTACTCACCAAACTATACTCAGTAGGTATAAGAGGAACACTGCATACATGGTTCAAGAACTACCTCTCAAACAGAACACAAGTAACAAAAATAGGTACATGTCACAGTCGGAGTATACAAGTAAAACACGGTGTACCTCAAGGTGCTATATTATCACCCAATCTATTCAACATATACATTAACGATGTTCATAACATATCCATAAGAAGTCAAATATTTCAATACGCAGATGACACTGCACTACTAGCAATCCACACAGACATTAACACAGCTCCCTGCAAAGCACAACAAGACATAAACGAAATCACAACATACTTCCACCAAAACGCAATTCTAATCAACGGCACCAAAACACAGATGTTGATAATACACAACCCAAGATTCATACGCCCCGCATCACTATCGATACATTGTCACACACACATACCCCTGCATTAACAACAAAAATACCCTGCCAATGTTCCGAAATCAAACCTGTAACACACGCAAAATACATCGGACTCATTATAGATTCCCACCTTAAATGGACAAAACATATAGAATGCCAACACACCAAACTCCGGATCATCGCAGCAAAACTCTTCCAAGTTAAAGACATTATTTCATCCAACATAAAAAAAACTCCTATATCAGGGTATCTGCGAATCCCTACTCAGATACGGAATAACAGCCTGTGCAAATACATCAAACAGCCACCTAACAAAATTAGAAACATTACACAGGAAAATCGTGTCAACAGTGATCTGGACACTTTACACGCAACAACCAATATCCAACAAGCACATGGCGATACACAGAATCCTGAGCATTAAAAATCTGAAACACTACATGACATTAACAAGGAATTATTTCAACATCACCTACCGAAACAACAGAGACACATATCTTATAACACGACCTACAACAACAACTCTCTACATCCCCACACCCTTCAACAACTCATACGGTTCTTTTGTGAGATCACATCCGATACTCACGCAACTCAACAACCTACCAAGAAAGTTAAAACACGTAGATAACTACAGAACACTAAAAAACGAACTCTGGAAAATATACCAACAAAGTTAAGAAACCATTAACACTAATATACACCTCACAAATCACTAGCATCCAATGCCTACATCCCATGCATAAACAGTAGCAACAACACAAATAGTGAAGGCTAAATCCCACTATCTTCATAAAAGCTAACCCAAGCTTCGAAGTAGGTGGGATTAACTTGCCTCGCTCATCTACAAGTAATCCTTATAAGCAAATACAGAAATTTGTATGTATAATCACTCTTTCTCAAACTTTAAAAAACATATATAAAAAATAAAAAATTATACAAAATATTCTGTTTAATCTTCATGGTTAATATTAGAAGAACATGCGTTGTAAATACATAATATAAAGGCGAAAGAGTATTATTAAAAATTTTAATTGAAATTCAATGTTGGAATTGCAGCACTTAGTGCTGAACTCTGTAAAATTATAAGATGCAATGTCACACAAGATGTTTATTGTATGTGTAAATATTTTAGTAATCAATAAATTATTATTATTATTATTATTATTATTATTATTATTATTATAAAACAAAATAATAATAAAATTAAAAATTTAAAAAAAAAACGTGACACCTCCAGGAAGTCCAAGGACTCATTTTCGGAGGACACTTTACTTTGCTGAATACTTCTCACCCTCTCCCCTGCTTCTACGACACTCCCACCATCAACTTGAGCAAAGGCAGAAGAAAATTAAAAGGACGATTCCCTCGCGCCTTCACTGATTATGAGGTTGTAAAAAATAAAAACGAGAATGTCCGCCTGTTGTCGAACGGCGAGTCTAGCGATGATCTTCTTTAACTTACACCCTTCGTGATTAATTTTCATTCCGATCGCAGGTCACAAGCGAGTGGTCTGAGCCTCGCGCTGCACTTCTGGTCTGGATTACCAACAGCGGAGCTGCCGTAGATTACTGACTACTGCGTAAAGATCTTGTTTCAAGCTGAGGTGATAACTTGTTCCGGTGTGATCCTCTTTACATCGCGAGACCTTTGCTAAGCCAGCCGGCAACTGACTTCTTCGATCCTAATTAATATAAACTGGATGGTCTGCGTGCTTCATCCAATATTCGGGCTGAGAAATGAATAATAAATTGCAGCTTCTGGTGGCTATTGCGCAAGCGCACCTTACAACGAACCCTGGTAGCGAAATTCTCAAATATTTTCATTAAACGCGAGGTTTAATCTTCATTGAAATACGTTTTTAGATTTCATGCTATTTTCTGCTTCTCATCGCCAACAAGTACACTGTTTTCTGATATGTTAGTCATTTCTTTCTTTGCTGGTTCGTAGCTAAACGTGATTGGAAAAGAACTCCTGACGTTTGGTGGCAGTACAACATAGTAGTACAACATGAAAAGTTACATCATCACAAACATACGATCAACAACTTTCTTTTAGATTAGCCTTATCTGTCGACATTTCAACATTATCAGATCTTATATTTCTATCGTCTAAGGCACTTTGTACCGTTTAAATCCACCTATATCTTGGTCTTCCTCTCGGTTGTTTTCCTGCCAACCTGGAAGAGAACACTTGTTTTGCTAATCTTTCCTCTCCCATTCTATTTAAGTGACCATACCACCTGAAATTAGCTCTGCTAATGCCTTCCTGGATGTTGACAATGTCGAGTTCTTTCCTAATATCCTCGTTTTTAATATGATATTGCCATTGATGCCATCTGTTCACACCTCTAATCTTTCTCAGGACTCTCATATCTGCAGTCTCTAGTCTTTGGTCAAGTGTTTTACTTCTGACCCAGCTCTCAGATCCATAAGTTAAAACTGGTTTGAACACTGTCTTGTATACAGCTAATTTAGTGTTCTGACTAATTTCTCTCTTATTCCATATGAATTTATTCAATTGACTGCCTACCATACCAGCTTTGTTGATTCTGTTGTCTATTTCAATATTTAATTTACCATCTTCACTAAAAATCATGCCTAAATAGCTGAAATGTTTTACTTGTTCCACAGGTTCCCCATTCAAAACACAGTTGACATTTGAACAATTCTACTTATTGTCTTTGTCTTTTTATTGCTTACCTTCATACCATATCTATTACAACAGTTATTCAATTTAGTCAGGGAATCTTGCAAACTTGTAGCGGATTTATTGAGAAGTATAACATCATCCACATAAAGCAAAGAGCTAATATTAACATCTCCAATTTTGATATCAGGTTTAATACCACTTTCCTTCATAATGTGATCCATATAGATAATGAATAACAGAGGGGATAATGTACATCCTTGTCTCACACCAGATTTAACATTAAACCATCTTCCTGTACTTCCTTCAATTCTAACTGCTGACTCACAACTCAAATAAAGACTAAGTATTGCTTGATATAATGCCCCATTGACACCATATAACTGTAGCGTATTGAATAGCTTCTCTCTTGGCACCCTGTCATATGCCTTTTGCAGGTCTACAATACGTATTATGAAGAAACAACTTTTATCAGTTAAAAATAAGAAAAAAGTAATCCCGAACTGATTTTTTTTTCTTGGGTACTCAGCAACATAACCGCCAACTTCTTCTTTATTTGATTGGAAGAGAGAGAGAGAGAATATAAATGTCGGAAAAGAGTGCACCCCATGGATGATCTCACATTGCAAGGTCCTCCTGATCGCACTTTTGCAACCATTCCAACTTGAATGCCTGTAACTCATAAGAAGCATTTTCTTTTTCATTCTTAAAACTCTTTTCACAAAATATATTTGCAAGCAGTCCGCGAATTTGTTTATTCGGAATATTTAAGGGGTTAGAACCCTTTTAGGGCGATTAATTTTAGACTGTCGTTATAAGAAGAACAAGCGAGTATTCCTTCAAAAGTAAAAATAAAATCAAAACGATTCTACGAGAAAGCCATGAAAATCCAGAATCCATCTTAGTCTACCATTTCATTTCGTAGTACGTTTGCAATACTTCGGAGGGTTATTTTGGTTCATTATTATTCGAAGAATGGAAGAAGAATGTCAACGAAAAATGCAAAACACACGTGACGTAAAAGGAAGATCGCATTTCTGTCATCATAATTTATCGGAGGCAGTGTTGAAGAAAGAAGAAGCAAACTTTCTTCGCCCTCAAACCTCGGTGATCCATTTGCTCACATTCCCAACAAGGCAAATCAATCAGGATTGTTGTTATTTACTGTTGGTGAGCTTACTTCTTGGAAGATCACAAAGAAGTTTTTTTTAATTTCTATTTTTTATAAAGGTATTCATTTTTCAATGTGCTGAATGACTCCAACTGAGAACTAAAACGTACCATGCAGAATGCGGGAGAAATAGTTCGCTTATTTAATAATCAGTTATTTTGAAGTCCCCTGAAATAAAATTATTAAAAAAAGCAAATACAGTTTAAAAAATAATTACGTACCTTTTAAAGGAAACCATTTCCATACTAACATCCGTAGCAACATCAACCCTTCGATGATCAACAGAGTCAGGTTTTGAGATCAGTTGATATTCTGCGTGCAGACTAATGCAGGCCTTGTCTGTTGGGAACTGAGCCACACTGCAGTTGGGACACTTTTAAATGAATGCAGTCGCTCGTAATGTCTTATTATTTTGGAAAATCAGCTCAGCTAAAAAATCAGTGTTTATAAAATAAAAAACGCGTTTATATTCCCATACATAGGGAGTAGGCGAGGCCGTTTTTAGCCCTGTCTAACTTTTGGAGACCGCGTTGGCAGTTCAATCTCCACTGGTACCCAATCAGAGAACTGGCCCAAGGCTATCACTAATTAAGCGGCACGCAGTGAAGAGAGACGGCTAGTACCGCCATCTGGTGGTCTGGTGGTCCCTAACCCAATATTTTTAATGTCTGAAAATAGTGTGGGTTCGACGGCCGATTTTCTTGAGTTTACACGACGAAAAACACTGCTTTAAGCTAATTAAGAATCATGAAGACAAATGAAGAGATACAGAGATGAACAAAATACGCACGCACGCACCTGAGTGAATGTACATGCTTCTTTAATTTTTTTTCCCTCTCACATGTGAGAAGCCGCGTTATTCAACAAACATAGAATGTCTAACATTCATGTACAGCAAGGAAATTAGCAGTGAAAGTGGCTTCACCATCCATGACAGCTATTTATGAAACTTTTATGAATCTGTCTAATAAAACATTAATAAACAGAAGATAATAATTTTGATATATTAATATTCGATTGATTTGTTTTGTATTTTGTGAAAATATTTACTACACCATTTCGTGAATTAAATTTCTAATATAGGAATTGTGACTGTGTTATTTTGGGGAAGGAAGAGGGCCCTCCTCTTAAATTTCATCACTGTGGTTTACTTCTCGGGCATATTTCGGTACATCACAGACAGTAGCCAAGCCAGTGTGAGGATTCAAGCAACCAACTGCTGTGATTTGCATTCCAGTCCCCACTTATCCATCTTTGGATCCGTTCTTGGCCATGCATTAACATCGCACACGCAGTGGAAGAATTTAAAGCAGGAAAAGATGTTCACATATGCTAGCGAATCGTCGCTGCGCACGTGTTATCTCTTCAATATTCGCTTTTAAGTGTAAAATAATAATAATAAAATACCTTCATGTACTACTAGATAGAAGACTAACCTTCAACTACCGCATCAAGGCCTTATGTGCAAAGCCATCGCCCATCTCCAACCCCTCATTAATAGGAACAGCAAACTAAATACCAGGATCAAATTGCTTCTCTACCAGTTGATGATTCGCCCTATAATCGCATATACTTCTCCAGCCTTCATTTCTGGTGTGGGATTAACGTGTTAAGTGCAGAAGTCGATGCAAACAGTATTCAAATGAGTATTAAATGAAACCCCAGAAATGACATTCCGATTCCGGTGTTTCCTTTTATTATTGGAAACACTCAAGATGGTTTTTACACCTGATAAGTTACGCATGCGCCACAGATCAAAGTGGAGTTGGTGGTGAACTGGAAAGACGCCAAAGAAGCAAAGTCTTTTAAGTCGGCCTGGTGGGTTGCGTGGCTTACAACAAACGAGAGTAGGGAAACTTCGTAGTGAACTGTCCGATTGATTTAGAATCGCTCCGGTTTCTCGGAAGTCCAATCAGTTTCTAGCGGAGATTCCGCCATGACCTCTGGGGATTAGCAACCTCGTGTTGGGAAGGGCCACAAACGAAAAGAATCCCCGAAATAATTTCATGGAGTTGCTTGTTTAATATAGAAATGCAGTTTCGTTTCTTGTACCTCCCCTTTTACTAAACTGTAAAGATGGGGAGGGAGATTGGGAATTAAACCAATCCTAATTTCGTGAGAATTGTGAACAAAAGGCTTCAGTTCTGAAACCTTTTGGCTCTTTATTTTAGTAAGTACTTTCCGCACCTACCGAGAGATCGCTTACGAAAAATACACCTCTCCGACACTTCGTTCGAGTTCCTTAATACTGAACAAGAGTTTCTGCTCTCTTAAGGTTTCCGCCTGGTCTGAGGAGAACCAAACAGTTCGAAACAGCTGTCAGGCCAGTGAAACCTTTAAAAGATGGACCAAATTAGAAAGCGAATGTATTGACACTTGGGCAGCGGGCATGTTTTCTAAAGTGGTCTGCGCCAGGCCGACTCGTAAATGCCGGCGGGCGTATTCTGGTAAGCTCTCTGGTCAACTTATTTTTACGAAACTTTCAAAGTTTCTACATTCGGCTTTGAAATATCCACTGATTTATATAATTTTGCATCGCCAAATTGAAGCCTTTCGGCTCTTTATTTTAGTAGACAATCAGTTGCTGTAATGAGTGATGATCGAAGGGTCTAACGCCATGAGGCCATTGCATTATGTCTATTAATTGCGTTTATTCTTCGTCCCTCCCCCCCCATTTTAGCTCTTTTTAGGGATCAAAAACCATAGTTGTGATTATTCGTCGGAGTTCAGCTAACTTGGGTCAGTGGGAACTTAACTTGTTTACGATGCACCACGACTCCAAAGGAACAGAACAACAAGCAGGTAATTTTTAGTGCCTGCAGTGTAGCGATGTTTAACGTACTTTTAATTATGTCCTTATTGATATTTAAAAATATCTTACATCCTGGATGACAACGCACTGCCCATTGAGGTGTCATCGGCAGCACCTTTCTCATGGAACTTTGTTCCACATCATAATCCGGAATTGTGGGGAATTCGCATGTGAGAAATTGCCGCTGAAGGTTATCTTTGCTGGTTGAATTTCTCTTTGCGTCCCTGATACTTTTCGAGAGGTAGTGTACTGTAATAACCAGCATTGCTTCTATCTCATGCTCTTCGAATAATAAACCGTTTACCGTTTATTGAAAGGAGATTATTTCTTGGAATTAATCGTATTGGATTGTTTTCTCTTTCCAAGGGGTGGTTAAGGTGTCGCTAGTGTATAATGCATGCCGAATTATGCAGATTTCGATTATTTAAAGCGATGTACTCGCTCTTTCGATCCTTATATTCGAATTTGTGGTCGATTTGGCTTCCCACTTGGAAATCACTTGTGGCGTTTTGAATTGATAGCGAGGAGATGGGGGGGGGGCAAGCAGCCACTTGAGAAAAGCTGCGACTGCCTGAAGACAGCTCGCAGGTGCTTCTAATGTTGGAAAGAATTCCTTCTTGAAGTAATGCACGGAGATTAGAGAAGCCCACAACCAGTGGGGCGGGAAGGGGTGAATGATATTTTGCTGTCGCTAAACAGGACGAGTGAAGGTCGATGAACTTGACTTCGACTATGCTAGGAAAGGGGGAGAGGAGGGAAATGTGTCAAATTTTCTATCCCCAGAACTCCTCTTTAGTTCAAGTGAAGTCAATCTTCATGAGATTAAATTTGGTTTCAGAGAGATCGTTATTGTTCATGAACTTAGTCAAGATGATCGAAGCCGGTTTGAATTAATTCTCACTTCCAAAGTGGAACTAAATTTGAAAAAAAAAATGAAAATTAATAATAATAATAATAATAACTGACAAACTGACGCATTTTTACAAAAAGTCGAACCCATTTTTGTGTGGGGGGAGGATATCTCATACATGTACTTTCATTTTTGTCGCCACACACAGTCAGATTAGAAAGAAAAATTGAAATCAGTCAACAAAATGTCAAATCTTTGATCCGACTCATCAAATTCAGTCAACCAAAAGGGAATTAATTATTAGAGCCAGTTTGAATCGCTTTGCTAATGAAATTTGTTCGCATAAATCAAAATTAAATCGCATTTTGTGTCAATCTTATTGAATTATTAAGACATTTTTAACACACCCGAATTGATTTCAATAAAGTTTATTGAACTTTATTGAAATTGCGTTTATGTAAAATGTGATTCGTTTCATTCGAAATTGGACATTGCTGGTTCTAAGGTTGAAGCCAGAAGCTTTTTATACTCCCCGCTATCTGATAGGGATACAGTGTCGGAACAGTTTATGAGCTATATGCTCGCCGTGAGAGGGCATGGAGCGTACATATCTATATTAGAAATTAATATCAGTCTCGCTGTACTTTGCAGCTTGCTGTACCAATTCGTTTCGGTGTGAACAGGCTTTTGAGAAATACTTTGTTGCTAGGGCTTGAAGGAAAGAGAAGATGAGATCAGCATCTATTTCTTCAGTGTCTATATCCTCTGACACACCTCGGAGCACTACCTTCAGGTTTTTCTCCGAGCTGAGGGAGAAGGTATGATATTATATACCTTTGTTGTCCTTTCGTTAATTGTATACCTTTCGATAATTTTTGACAGTCCATCACCGTGGCGTGTTGGATCTTAATACCATCGTCCATATTTTTTGCTGTTGTGTATGCTATCTGTAGATAGAGATGGTGGACCTTAAAGATGTCCAACTGTGCTTCTCTCTTAGAATGATCGGAGGGACTTTCTTCTTAGGGGAGACAGACGAGTCAGAGATGGGACCGTCTTCGTACATGCCATGAACCTTGGATGGCTCTGTGGCCTGTGTTTTGCGCTTCTTGCTTCTCCGCAGTCTGAGGGAGTGAAGGCTACCAAATCAAGTCTCTCCTCCACTGCAGCGGTGTCTTTGCTCTCCTCATCCTTTCTGGACATGGAGTACAGGTTACGAAGGCCTGGCCATTCCATTTCAAACTTTTTTAGCAGATTCTTCAGTAGCCTTAGGGCCAGCCCTCTATCCGGTGACTCTATTAGGGCGTCGGTATCAACTTGACTCATGGTCGATGATAGGAGATGAAAAAGCTCAATTGAAGTAGTGGGTCCTCGAACCCAAGAGTGACATCCCGTAGACCAAACTGATGATCTACCCGCAAAGAAAGATCCCGCAGTTACGAAGGACTGCCAGCAGAAGCGAGCGTTAGATAAAATAAAACGCGCGGGGCGACAGTGGAAGAGTCGTGATCTTCACTGGGTCTCAGCTCGAGCCTTCCACCTCCCTAGGAACCAAATATCCAGCACTGGAGCTTGTTTCGGATGGGGCCTACACGGCCATTGACCTCGTGCACATTTCATGCAGAGAGGAGAAAGTACGCATAGAAATTCGACTGGGATAAATCCCGTGCGACGTGAAAAAATACGAAGCGCCACTGAAAAATAAAATGGAAATCTGATCAAACTCAGTTATCTCTTGTCTCAGAATACCTAAATCAGTTCTACGAGTCACTTGCAATACGCTAACAGCATTGATCAGACGAGTACCGATCGCATTACGGCGTCACCTAGAGCTGGGGCTCCACTCGGTAGGTGACTTTGAAGGGAAGAGATTCTGCTATCTGTTAAATCCTATCTTTTGACCTATCCCTGCATTTCGTGGGGGGGAAAGCCATCCCATGGTTGCAGTCCTACCTGGTTGGCTGGTTTTGACCTAAAGTAGAAGGAGACAGCTATATTCAGTTGGCCTTTCCAGCCTCTGTGAATTACTGCATTGGTTTAGCTGCGCTATTACATACTTTCCTCCCAGTTCTGCCGTTTGGAAGGGCAGGTACTCTGGAACTTCGAAACAACAGAGAAAACACGGGCTTTAGACAGAAAATAAAAGGAAGGTTGTCTTTAAGTGTTAGTTTTTTTTTTAAGTTAGGTTTTGGGGTCAAGAGCGGTGAGATTTTGATCCTTATCTTCTCGTTCCATAGGTACGCCAGGTTACTCGGTTAGCACTACTATCTTTGGAATTTCGTTGGTCCTAGTTCCTCTAATTGCATCTGTAGGTAGTTTTTAGTCGATACTCTGCTGCTCATGGTGATGTCTCGTAGGCCTCTTTTTCATTTCTGGAAGTATGCCGTATTGCGTATCTTCCAGATGTGGTGGCGGAATTCGTGATTGTGTATGATAGTGGTTTTCACTGAATTTTAGTTATGCTTGGTGGTACGTCGATTAACTTGAGCGCTAGATTTTGGAATACTGTAGCTTTTAATGTTTCTCTGATCAAACTCCACGCAGCTTGGGCTGTGAAACAGTCGAAGAAAAGATGTTCTATATTTTCTTTCTGAGGGCAGAAGACGCATTGGTCTGTTGTGCACTTGTTCTCCTTGGAGTCCTTGGAGACCAGCTGATTCACGAGAGGATCTTGTGTGAGATTTTAAAACTTAGTTGTCTTCTCGTTGCATATAGGAAGTTCAGTGTGTTATTTCTCCATGTGCATTTCTGTTGTTTTGTTGGTTTTTCAACGTCTCGGAGGTTTCTTAGGCTATTGTAGATTGCCGATTTTTTGTTTGTGACTATGTTAGATTTTTCTAGGCGGTTTGGGTATTTTGAGTATATCTATGATGCTATTGTAGTCCTTGGATGGGGAAGATTACCTGGGTCCTGCATACTTCATGTTGAACATCTTGCTGTTCCTGGTGCCTAGCCAGTATTTGGTGAGGCCATGAGCGATTGTTCATGACTTTGATAAGATCTGCTATTCGAATTGCTGCGATGACTTCTGGTTTCAGCAGTATGTTCAGTGCTCCTTCTTCAAAAGATCTCGGCATCTTTATTCTTTTTGTCCTTTTTCCCTTGTCGTAAGAAATTGAACATAATCATTCGCATGTCCTTAGAAAATGTGGTGATGGAAGGGGTAATGCACGTAGTAGGATATTGTTGGCCGCATTAGTTTTTTGATCTTCTGTACCCTTCCTCTGTAGTCTGTGATACACGAATTCCATTTCTGTTTTATCCTGCTTATTTTTCCTAGGATTTCAGACTTTGATTTTAGAGCCTGAGGCTCTTTCAAGTGAAGGAGCCCTTCTTTTGACTCCTCGCTACGGATTATTACGGTGATGTCGTCTGCATACAGTAGTGGGCATTTGAGTGGTGGGTCTGCTGGCTGCGGCAGCTCTACGCCCTTAATTTCTTTGTTTTGTCTGATGTGGTCAGCCAGGATTTCTATGTAGATAACGTAGAGGACTGGAGAGAAGGGACAGCCTCGTCGGACTCCTCTTGTTATTTTGATGGGATCCGTTATTAGATCGTTGATGGAGATTCGGCTTTGATCTCTCTCTCGGTACACGGGTTTCAGTAGGTGGAGGAATTTTTGTTCTATCTCGTGCTGTTTGAGCGTTTCGTTATGTGACCGAGTGTGTCACATAAGCTCGTGACACACTCTGTCAAAGGCTTTGCTCTGGTCCAGGGTGATCACTTTTATCTAAGGTGCTCAGTCAGATGGACGTCCCGCTGGAAAAGGATGTTTAATACGCTACTAGTAACACAACCTCAAAATCAAAGTTTCAGCATAGAATCAAATATTTCATCTTTACGGTCATGACGTAATTCTAATATCATTCTCTGAACTATTTATAGGTGTTTAAATTCATTTTAGAATTTTAGAGCAGATTTTAAAAATATTTAAATAAATATTTAATGGTCTCGAGTAATTTGTGAGTTCCATTATTATTTGTAAGAAAAAATTAAATAACTGCACGATTGCACTGCGTAAACTTAGAATGAATGGCATCACTTTAATGAAACCGAAATTAGTCTAATTTAGTAACGAACTCATCCAATATTTCAGAGATAAATAAATTGAGAACAACCGCAAAATAAGTAATTCGCTCTTTTAATGCTTCAAACCACTTGCTTAAGCCTCTTTCTCTCAATATTGCGAAGCCAATCTCGATCTGTTGATGCTCTGCAGTGGGTTTCTTACCTTGAACTGATCGAGAGACCTCTTAACCTTCGCCATCGGAAATTATAATCCTCACAGATGTAAATACGATTTTCGTAAACAGAAAACGTAATTTGCCGATCTAGTCAGCCGAATGGACAGTGGGACCACAGAGCGGTAACTCCATCCGTACCACAAGAGCGGAATTGATGTCGGTATCTTTACGAATTCCATCGCTACTGAGAGACCACACCCTTTGTTAATTGGAGGGTATAATTACTCCTACACTGTAGTCAGATCCTTTTAATTACTCGTGTAATTACGAGGATGATCACAGTGCAGGTGCTGCCACCTAGCGACCTAAACAGAAGCTTCAAGTTCGAATGAATTTAAGAACAATTCTTTGGAGTTTTTGTTGTTTCAGACTTTAGTTTAGGAAAAGGGATCGGCAATTGATAAATATAAAGGGATTGCAATTTAGTGGGGGGGGGCTAACGGATATTTTAAAATTTATTGCCTTATTAATGCAATTTACGACAAATTTTCTTTAGTAAGTTTTATTTCACAATTTTAATTTTTTTTCAATTAATTAACATAAAAATAATAATTTGTTTTACTTACTTTTTATTTTGATTATTTTAAGTATAATGATAGATTTCTTTTTTTATCAAGTAAAAACTCAAAACTGCTGTTCGTTCTGACTTATTGAAAGCTTCGTATCTGATTATGAAATGTGTCATAATTGGCTTCGTTGAGAAATGGAGATATCCCCGAGCTGTTAACACGGGAAAAAATAAAATAAACAATGACAGTTCAATTAATTCTCATATAATGTGTATTAAAGAAATGGTTTCCAGTTTTAAATCATTACGTCAAAAATTAATTAAAGATATCAAGAAATTATGTACTTGGTTTAATCCTTTAACCAAGTGTAAGCAAACAAAGTTTGTGCCTGAAGTATTTTCAGGACTGGGCAACTATAAAGAAACTAATGACATCACATCACTTGCTTTAGTATCCCATATTGTGAAAACGTTTGGCTACTCGTATATGGAAATATGACTTCTGCATTACTTTAACCTTAGTATCACCTCTGGGTCTGGTTCCCACTGAAAAGGCCTCAATAAAGGTCGAAACTGGTCTGGGTAGTGACCCTTCCCATAATGCATAGCACTATACATGTCTGTGAGGTATGTGTTTTATATTATAGGATACTAAGGTAAGTGATGTGAAGTCATTAGCCTCTATATGCAAGTTGCCCAGTCCTAAAAATATTTCGGCACAAACTTTATTTTTGCTTACACATGAATAAAGGATTAAGCCAAGTATATAATTTCTTGGTATCTTTAATTTATAGTAGAACCAAGTGGAAAAACTTCCAATTACGTCAACAATGGTTCTTGTTTTGCTGAATCGCCATTCGCTTCATCGCCCTCTGGTGGCAGAAAATATCTTTCCGTTTGTATTTCTAAATTATCAGTGAACAGAGTTGGAACCGCAATGTTTTTGACATAACGACGAAGGGATTATTTTTATTCTACGTGGCACTTCAGTGATTCTTACTTCTATGCCAGAAATCATTTATCATCTATAATTTTGTACGAGGTGGGGAAACAAGAGGGAGACAAACACAATTTAACGGGTCCGCTAAGGTGTAGGGAAACTTAGAAAGATCAAAAACATCGTATTTGATTCTGCCAGGACTTCTGAAGAATCCAGAAATTATATTTCTGGTTTCCGTTAGCTTTATTTTTAAGGATGGACAAAAGACATTTCCCAAGGGGGGGGGGGATTTGTGATGATTACGCCAAGCACTGGTGACCTCTGGCAAACAATATGATTTTAATAAAATGAGAGCCTCCGACTGTCTAGAAAAAGGTCAGAAACACGTCAACTTGAAGCAGATATTCCCCCCCCCCTCTTATTACTGTATTATTATTAATAAAAGACATCTTTTCTCTCTGTTAACGGGAAGAAGTAGAAATTGTTTGCTCTTCTCTCGCTCTGCACGCCCGGAGGAAGTTTGACTCCCGTTTGAATCTTAAAGAGCAGCTCGAATGAATACGCTAAGAAATCAGAACTTCACTTTTAAAATTCACGGTGAAAATTATCGCGAAATATTTGCTTGTAGCAAACGTTTTTTTTTAGATCCTCGCGCATATTGATGGGTTTAGCATAAATGTTTTATGTGATGTCAAGTGCCGCAAGTAGCGAAGGAAATGAGGTTGGAGAACGACAAACACTCCTTAAAAGGAAAGAGGATGAAATCTTTAAAATGGTTCCAAAAATAAATATTTGATGTGTTCATCGCTGAGATAAGGCAAGCAGAAACGAACTGTTACAAGCCGCAATTTGTGCCTGTCCTAAGGCAATGAACAGAGGGCGTTGTAGTACAGCCTCCTCTAGTTAGCTAGCTGATTAGTATCAAATATTAATTCCCAAAGAAACTCAGTGGGTTGCTTTTTCTTACTGACAGATGCACACCGTCTGGTATTTATTATAACTACAGCTTCGGTGTGCTAAACTGCCGCCTGTCCATTCTTCAATTGCAACGTCTGCATATTTGTGTTCGTAACCTCCACGAGAACGCAGAAAGGCCGGAAGTAAAAGCGAGCAAAGAAAGACTCGTCTATTTCATTCTTGCGGAAACGCACATTAGTTCTTTGTCACTTCTTGCCGACTTGAATATCTTCAACCGTGACCGTATTAAGTAGGCGGAAACAGATTTCGGACATTCATCCCGATGAGATTACTTCAGTTAGAATTGTACGAATTTCTGTTGAAAAGGAGGAACAAGAAGTCTGTCAGTACTGGCTTTCCAAAGACATTAGAATCCCCATTTTGTTTTCTAGAACATTTATTCTATAAATATACCAGGAAACAATTCGGAATCTGCGTTTAATTTATGGAGTATACTTGTCTTTCTTCTTGTTTAGTGCACGTGTCAACAATATAGAGTG
Source organism: Typopeltis vanoorti (assembly GCF_054136105.1). Lineage (NCBI taxonomy): Eukaryota > Metazoa > Arthropoda > Arachnida > Uropygi > Thelyphonidae > Typopeltis > Typopeltis vanoorti. The sequence continues at coordinate 2,576,918 of NC_143558.1, forward strand.
CGTAGCTTTTGTTTTCAGTAGTAGTTTCAACCCCTAATTTATTCCCTTCCTTCTTACTTGCATTCCTCGCAAAACAGAATCCTGACTTCAGTGATGTCACCAAACATAATGGAAACATTCGATATGCTATTTAAATTAATATTGTTTGAAAATAAACTTTAAAAATTTCAACCGTTAATATTAGCGTGTTTTTTGTTGTTGTCCTTAAAAGAGAATCTTGACGATAGTACGAACGCCTACTTTCTGTCATGCAGACTTACGCGTAACGTTAACATGTTCAAAGTTGGTTGCCTTTTCGTTAGAAAAACCCGGGTTCGAACCTCATCTAGGAATTCGAAGATGAGGAGTTTAGGCCACGTGGCCAGTCTGATGTTTGAGTTTTTACGTGTACGAAATTTGAGTTTTTCATTCCGGAAAAAAAGCCCACTTGGCCTGAAGATCGAACACGATCCATAAGACGTATTGCATTCTTCTGATTCGTAAGACGTCGATCAATCCAAAAAATCCCAGCTAGTCAGCTGTCATGGAACAATTCCCCTGCACACAATCTTCTCTGAATTCCTTCGATTCTTTTGATTTCCATTAACCATTAAGGCAAGGAGCTGCTCAACGAAAGCTCCTTTTAATTCTCTGATTTTATTCCGAACTGATTTCAATTCAAATGTTTGAAACAATTAATTTTTTACTTTAAAAACCTCATCAAAATTATTCTGATGTTGAAGTTGAAAGGGATTGAATTAATAGCACTAGTTCGCACATTCCTAAATAAACATAAATGGGAATCATAATAAAAGTATACAATTTAGATGTAACCCATTTCTAAATCTCATGGATTTAATTAACAGATCATTGAGTAGCCCATCAAATACTCGCAACACCCTCAAGGAAGCGAACTTCTGAAGAAAGAGGATTCGATTGAAGTTTCCTACCACTCATGCGCGGCATGTATTCGTTGTTTTTCAAATTAAACTAAGCTTTAATCGGGCAAACATTTTACTAACCCCTCCTTAATCTGATTCGAAATGATCGATTTAATTTCTTGATTCGAGCGATATGAATAGATGAAATGTAGAATATATTCTGAATTCGTGCACACCGTATTATTCTTCCTGTACAATCGCTAAAATACACGACGAAGGCGAAATAAAATGAAAAGAAGGTACAGCTATGGGCTCACTACTTCCCTCCCCATAGCTAACTTTTATATGCCCAAAATTTGGCTCCGATACGTGGACGATATTTTCGCCATTTGGCCCCACGGCCTCGAAGCACTAAATACATTCCTTAGCCACCTAAACAAACAACACAAACGCATCCAATTCACCATTGAAATGGAAAAAAAAACAACTCTCTTCCGTTCCTAGACACACTTATCACACTTGTTCCCTCTGGCTGTCTCTCTTTCTCAGTTTGCCGCAAACCTACACACAGGCCAATACATACACAAAAATTCTTACCACCACCCAACACAAAAACTAGATGTCATAAGCACCCTTAAACACAGAGCTCTAACAATTTGTTCTAAGAACAAGCTCTAAACCAGGAATACAAGATCATCAATCATACATTTATAAAAAATGGATACAGTAAAAAAATATTCACAAGATTCTCCACAAAGATACCAGTAAGAACAAAAAAGATTTCAGGAATGCTATTGCCATTCCTTATGTCAGAGGCGGTGCAATAGAGGTCCTTATTAGAAGCCATTCGTGGATGAACAGATATTACACTATAGAAAAGCGGTGGTGCAATAGGGGTCCTTCTTTTTAGACATGGAACCCATGCAATACAATCCCTTCTTATTAGGCATGGGGGCTGTATGGTGCAAACAAAACTCCTAAAGTGACTCTGATAAAACTACCTTTAAACCCCAAATAAGTTAAGACACCTACTCAGTTCTTCTAAAGATTTTCTTCCACACTTGGCCCACCCAGGGAGTATACAAAATACAATGCACATGTAACATACCATACATAGGAGAAACATGGCGAACTATCCCAATCAGACAAGACGAACACAAATGACACATTAAATACCTCCATTTTGGAAAAACCGGCCTTTCTGACCACGCACTCCAAACATACCACAGAATTGATTGGAAAAATACCAAGTCCTTACATCGCACCAAAACCTAGTTTGAGAGAGAATTTAAAGAATTATGCGATGCTCAAACATAACCCAAATCTCAACAAAAATGATGACCTAACCATTCCAAGAATGTGGAGGACCCATCTACAACCTGTATAACAACCTAAACTAGCCGTAGAAAAATCCCACTACAAGAAGACAACTTGGTGAAGTGTTTGTAGCATTCAACAGCAACTGAAGGAAATCATATTATAACAATCAGAACTGTACAAATCCAGAAGAATATTAATACATGAGGACTTTAGTAGTTTATTGTAGTTGCATTTTTTTAAATTTAATTTAATTTTATTATTATTATTATTATGTTTTTTAGTTTTTTATTTTATCGCTAGAGGTGAGGCTAGGGAAAAGATTAATTAACTACCCAGATTTAGTTTACTGGTCTATAGGACTAGAGAATGTAGCTTGGTTACTTATACCATGTATCCTTCTGATGATGACCTCGATACAGGGGTTGAAATGTCAAGTGCTATTTTATTAATAATTAGTAAAATAATTTTTTCAACACGTGTGTTTTGTGTCCCTAAATTTATAAATATTAATGCTGATCACCGTATAACCTTAAAAGAACGAAATAAATGGAGTTTTGTATTTCAACATTCTTCGGTCTGCACCAAACAAAGTCTACCCTTTGGTGTGATAATCCAAGATCTTATTTATTCGGGCAGTAATCGATATCAAGAATTCTTCTTTCTCTTCTTTTTTAAAACTTCCTCCATTTCCAAAAGAAAAATAAAAAATAAAAAACAAGAAAGAAATGAAGCGAGAAAAAAAAAGAAAAGAAACATTTCTCGAAATTAATTTAAAAAAGACAAAAAAAAAGCTAAAAAATTAATACAACTCTTAAGCCCGAAATGCAGTGGAGTATGTAAAATAAAAATTAAAACTTAAAATATTTGCGAAATACGTTTAGTACGTGATCAGATACTACAGATCCGGGGTGCAGGTTGAATTATTTTAGAAGTAAATCACTGCCGAATAATCTTGTTCGCTCCATTCACATTATTTTCTAAATTTCACCAGTCATTTACAAAAGTCCTTTACAGTCATTACAAAAACAAAGTGACTTTGTTTTTGTAATCCACCCTCCAGTGGCAGAACTGAAAATGTAATCGGCGGTGCGTTTGTGTGCCATTTCCTGTTGTAGGGTATTAAGGAAAAAAGCGAATACGGAACGTATTAATCTTGTGGTCAATGGAATTCAAGTTTTGACCTCCTTCTTTAAGAGAAGCACTTCGCTCCGAGTAGAAAAGCCAGTTTGTTTTGGTCCATAACAATCGATAGATGGATGACTGTATTTGTTTGATAAATCGCACTGGTGGTGTGAGAATCTTTATTGATTGCCAAATGCCACTGGTAGCCATTTGGTTAACAATTATTGTTCTCCCTGTTGTGGAGGTAAAGGTACACGTATTTTCAATTTCCTAGTACTTGCTTAAAACATTTATTGAGTGTATCCCAGTTCTTCTGCTCAAAAAAAACTGTTTGTTTTTCTTTTAGCAGAGCACTGATTAGGATGTTTCGCTGACATGGCAGCTGTTTCGGAGATCGGACAGAAACCTAAAAGGTCAAGTGGTTACAGCTGCCAAATAGAGAGATAGATATCAAATTTATGTGTGACAGCCAAAAAAGAAGTTTAAATAATGCTTTAATTTTAACTTTAATTTATGTAATCTCGAACTAGCAGGATCTTTGTTTTCGTAATCCAACTGAATAATAATTTTTGGTCGCATGTATGAGATTATAAATGAAACATGAGTCAGTCATTTGTCGCATCGGTTTTGTTATTTTCAGTTGAATGAACCACAGATCGGTTGATTACTTTAGGATGTTTCTTCATAATACAATTAATAATGTTTTTTTTTTTTTAATTTTTCGAAATGTAAAAAAAAAAAAAAAATGCACATGCGGCTGTTAACAGCATTGTTCCATCTAGCACTGAAATTTAATATATACGTTCCGCATATTTGTTGTGAATTCCGAAAGAAAAAAAAATGAAAACTTTTTTTTACCTGAAAAAAAAGTTTTTAACTGATACCTGAAAACATTCGAAACCAGTTTTCAAGAAATTAAAAAAAAATTGAATTTTGATAATTTTTATGTTTTGTTTTTCCATGGTTTTATTTAATGCAAAAATGTAGGTGGCGGTCGTGATTTTTTTCCCCGTTTTCTCATTTAGCATCATGTTTTAACGCTAGGGGGCTGTGAGATAGCAGACGACGAACATGGCGATAAACCTGTTCTGAGTTGAAGTGGAAATCTGCGAACAAGGTGAGCTTATTTGAGTGGTTTAATCGCATTTATTGACAGCTGAGGTGTCCCTAAACATGATCTAACGACATCTATAAAGTCGGATAATTGCTCTTATCTACGACAATATCATTTCTTAGAGCGCTGCTTGTTAAATTGGATTCATAAATCGCAAGTCTTACGATTGGGGTATTTCTCAGCCTGTTTTCAATTGCAAATTCCGTCCCCACTCGAAAGGAAGATGATTTGCATTTAACGTTTCCAAAAGCTGTAATATGCTAATCGTGCAAAAAAGAAGAAAAAAAAAGAGAGAGAGAGAGATCTCGTGTACACGCTATTAATGAGGGAGACTGCTGTGGCTGTCCAGTCATCATGGAAAGTAATCGAAGTTTACTGATTATCTGTCTTTTTAAACATAATTTCTTATGTAAAAATTAGAAAAAGAATTTGAATACAAACCATGTAAGCTTCGTTAGTGTATCATTTTCAACGTGGTCGACCTTTTTTTTCGTTAACAGAACGTTTGAGGCTCTTTTGTTTTCCCCAGCAGTTTCCCTTAAGTGGCCTGTTTAAGCAAAGAGCGATATTAAAGAGAAAATAGTTCAGTAGAACTAATTTCGTTGCTAATTGAGACTTGCGAAAATATATTTGATCAAATTACCATATTTAATGTAACGGATTTCTGGGGAAGGAAGTTAAAAAAGTTCAGTGTAATCGTTTGACAGCACTTGTTTGTTTGTTTTTCCTAAAAAAAAAAAAAAAAAAGGATTAAAAAAAAATTATTTCTACGGAGTTTCTATCCTTAAATAATGGACTGAAATGTATGGGTGATGGATGCATCGATAACTATTTGTACGTTGAATATATATATTAGGGTTACCAAATAAGCAAACAGTTAAGTTTGCGCCTGAAACGTAGTTCAAGTCTAAAGGTGGTGCAACAACAAATATATGTATAATTCTTTGTTTATTCCGCAATATTTTCTTATTTATCTGTTCTTATTTTTACTGCTGTTGATATCTGTGTTGTCTTAACGAAATGAAATTAAAATTAAAACGATATTAATTTCCAATTTCATCAGTCATCTGTAACACAATAGTGCAGAATGGCTTTTCTATTACATTCCGTTACTTTTGGAGGGGTTATCTCCAAGGTGCGTTCGTGTCATTGAAATCAAAATATTCTGTTGAACACCTTTCTGAAAATAAGATTAATTTCTAACTTTTGCATCAACCATAAGATTATAGAATTCTGAGCGCTATTTTAACGTTGCTTACTCTTGTTCACACAACATTTATTGCATCATCATTGCGATCAATAAAGCAAGAACGACACGAAAATCAGTGAATGGAATGATTGAAAGGAGAGAAATATGGCATGAGAAAGGACATTAAAGAATTACTGGAAGTGGCAAAAGAAAGGGTGAGAAAATTAAGATAGTGAGTCTGTTGCCGCAATATGACAGAGTGGAGCTGAGAAGGAGGGACATAATAGCGAATGTCTCGATGCGTAGGTTATGCAAGAGGAGTGGTGTAGAGTAGGTAGAGTTTGACGGGCGAAAGGACTTATACAAGAAGGATGATTTGCATCTGAATGCATGTGGTGTTCACAGTCTGGAAAGTGTGTTAGTATAAATATTTATACTAACTAAACAAGAATGAAACAGTTAATGTGAAGCGTCAGGATAGTGGTAGGCCTAAGGGGCTTTTGCATCGCCATTGAAGTTTTGGCACCGGTTAGTTCATCCTGGCCAAAGGTTATTGGCATTAGTAAGATATGGCTGACAGAAGATGATATAGTTAGTGGGATAGAATGTGAAGGGTATAGTAGAGAGAAAAGAATGGGGAGAGGAATGTTGTTGATGATGATAGCCGATGAACTGCAACCAAAGAGACTAGAACTTCCACTGAGACCAGTGAAATAGCACACTTGAGGTTATCTGATGTGAGATTGAGGCCAGCATAACCAAATATACAGTCGGATGACCAGGGTATGGAAAAGATAATGGAGATAGTATGCATCTGCAAATAGCCTCAACAGGTGGAGGGCGATAATTATGATGGTGGATTTCAACTATGGGAAAAAACATGGATTGGAATGAGGAGAGAACGCATGGGCGGAGGCTAATGGAATTTATGCAGTTACTAAGGAATAAATACCTGAGACAGCATGTAGTGGAATATACTAGGGGGTTTGAGAATGCTTCGATCTAGTAATTGCATCTGAGAATTTGTCTATGAAGAATATGACCACATTGCTGCCAGTTGATGAGAGTGATCACGTGATGTTGGAATGGGAGGCCTAAATGCGTGTAAATTTCAGTTAAGAGGGTATCTGTGAAATTACAGAGCTCGTAAGTCTTACGATCGTAGGAGATTGCTTGGAGTGCCATGGCAGGTGAAACTGGAAGAGCTGGATGTTGATAATGCTTGGTACTATCACTGCAGCATATCAGTGATAGGTCTAGGTATCCGGGAGTTAAATGGATGAATATCATCATTAAGCTGGAGCTGTAAAAAATAAAAAAATATAGTGGGGGGAACGCAAGGCTAAAGGTGACCAGCGGGCACATGAAGAGTACAGAGCACAGACTAGAAGGGTAACTAGTGTTGCTGTAACAAAGGCAAAAGCAGAGTATGAAAGGAAATGAGCAGTGCAGGCCAAAGATAATTCTAAACAGTTCTGTCGAAATTCTGCAAGTAAAAGAAAACTATTTTTTATGGCAGAATGATGTTAATGAATGCAGATTGTAGGGAAGTAACTGAATAAGTCAAAATAGAATTACTAAGCGAACACTTTGCACGAGTATATCATCCAGGTGGTGATATTGCAGGAAGAACGAGAGAGGAGATGACTTATATAGGCACTAAAATAAATGAAATGGATGTGCATAGCATATTACAGAGCCTTAATGTGAATACCGCTGAGGAATTGGATGGTATACCAGCTTGAGTTTTACGTCAAGCTGCTAGGGAATTGTCAGTACCTTTGATCACATTGTTTAATCTAACTCTCAGCTCTGGGTTAGTTTCGAGGGAGTGGAAAGAGGGGAAAATATTTCGATTACATAAACGAGACTTCAATACAGATGTAACAAATTACTGACTGATCGACTGATTAGCATAGCAGGAGTTTGTCAAAGTATTAGAAAAGTTGATCAAGAGTAGAATACAGGAGTGGATAGACGGAAATGCGATACTGTATGGGGAGGGCAAAATAGTTTTGTGATGAGGTAGGTCATGCTTCAGTAACTTGCTCACGTTTTATAATACATTGAGAGATGATTTGGATAAAGGGAATGAGTTTCCAGTGATTCTCCTGGACTTTGCAAAAGCCTTTGACAGGATACCACATGGAATTCTAATCAGTAAACTGAAGCACATGGGGATGGATGTAGGGTTGGTGAGGTGGATAAGAGAGTGGTTGATAGAGAGATATCAGAAAGTAGTTTATTCAGATGTAGAGTCCAAAAGAAGGCCTGTGACTAGTGGCATACCGCAGGATTCTGTTCGTGGGCCGCTACTGTATAATTTGTTCATTAACAATTATAGTAAAGGATCTGAGAGGAAGTGTTCAGTTGTTTGCCGATGTTGCAAAGTTAGGTAGAGCAATAGTTAATACAGATTATAAAAATTTGCAGGATTATTTGGATAGACTAGCAGTCTGGGCAAAGGAAAATGGATATCAGTTTAATGTGGCAAAGTGTAAGATTATGCATTATGGGGTGAAAGGATTACCAGCTGTATACCACATTGGTGTATAGCTGGTAATTGACGAAGCCAGAGATTTGGGAGTGTTGGTGGACAGACAGTTAAGAAGTTAGGGAGCATATAGCAAAAGTGGCTAAAACAGTTCATCAGATTACTTGTTTACGAGCAGAGACAAGCAGGTTATTGCTATTCTTTATCGAGCATGGATAAGACCCCATCTTAACCACTTTGTGCAGGTGCAGATCTTGCGACAGAGTTTCTTGGCGAGAATGAGGAGGTGGAGAGGATCTAGAGACGAGTGACCAAGATAGTAGCAAATCTGTGGAATGAACCGTACGAGAACAGGTTGAAGATTTGTGGTTTACAGAAACTGGTTGATAGGCGTAAAAGGAACGACATGATTGAGAGATATAAATCACTGAGAGGTTTTTACAAGATAGATTAATTCAGGGGAAAATTTGCAGAAGAACAGGACCGGTGGTGGGAAGACTAGGGGCAGTCCATGGAAACGGAGTAACAGTGTAGTTAGCAAGGGTGTTAGAACTATGCGTTTTGCCTGAAGAGTGGAATAGATTGCCAGAGTCTGTTGTGGGTGCCATGGCTATGAAGGAGAGTATGACAGACACTGCGCAAATGCTGGATAAATCTTGCGATAATGCTTATGGCCTCCCTTTATGGATGGAATGTAGGCGTTCGATGCTGGTGATTTGTGATGTGTATATTAGTGTTAATGGTTTCTTAACTTTATTGGTATATTTTCCAGAGTTCGTGTTTTAATGTTATGTAGTTATCTACGTGTTTTAACTTTCTTGGTAGGTTGTTGAGTTGCGTGGGTATCTGATGTGATCTCACAAAAGAACCGTATGAGTTGGTTAAGGGTGTGGGGATGTAGAGAGTTGTTGTAGGTCGTGTTATACGATATGTGTCTCTGTTGTTCCGATAGGTGATGTTGAAGTAATTCCTTGTTAATGTCATGTAGTGTTTCAGGTTTTTAATGCTCAGAATTCTGTGTATCGCCATGTGCTTGTCGGATATTGGTTGTTGCCTGTAAGGTATCCAGATCACTGTTGACACGATTTTCCTGTGTAGTGTTTCTAATTTTGTTAGGTGGCTGTTCGATGTGTTTGCATAGACTGTTATACCGTATATGAGTAGGAATTCGATACTCTGATATAGGAGTTTTTTTATGTTGGATGAAATAATGTCTTTAACTTGGAAGAGTTTTGCTGCGATGATCCGGAGTTTGGTGTGTAGGTATTTATATGTTTTGTCCATTTAAGGTGGGAATCTATATAGAGTCCGATGTATTTTACGTGTATTACAGGTTTGGTTTCGGAACACTGGCAAGCATGTTTGTTGTTAATGCAGCGGTATGTGTGACAATGTATCGATAGTGATGCGGGGCGTATGATTCTTGGGTTGTGTATTATCAACATCTGTGTTTTGGTGGAAGTATGTTGTGATTTCGTTTAGGTCTTGTTGGGCTTTGCAGAGAGCTGTGTTAATGTCTGGGTAGATTGCTAGTAGTGCAATGTCGTCTGCGTATTGAAATATTTGACTTCTTATGGATATGTTATGAACATCGTTAATGTATATGTTGAATAGATTGGGTGATAATATGGCACCTTGAGGTACACCGTGTTTTTTTTGTATACTCCGACTGTGACATGTACCTATTTTTGTTACTTGTGTTCTGTTTGAGAGGTAGTTCTTGAACCATGTATGCAGTGTTCCTCTTATACCTATTGCGTATAGTTTGGTGAGTAGTATGTCATCTTCAAGTGTATCAAATGCTTTGGTTAGGTCCAGCAGTATAAGGACTGCGTACTTGTTTTTGTCGAGAGCTTTGTTTATTGTTTCGGCGAGGTCTTCTAATAAAGTACTTCTAATTTACTTGTGTTATCATTAAAATAGTGGCATCTCAAATAAGTTCTTTGAAATAGAAATGCAAAGCACAGAATGCATCAAATATTTCTGCAATTCGAAACCAATAAAATATGTGTATTCATTGCTCACTGGAACTCTTTTGTTGCATCAAGTCCCAGGACTCATCGAGGGGAGGGGGTTGTGAAATGGCATCCCGTGAGTCCTGGAACTTTATTGAAGGTGCGAATAAATAATAACAAATGTGATTTTATTTTAAATAATATAATTATATAAAGTCGCTATACATTTTAATTATATATATATAATTAAAAAGTAAATATTTATTAAACTGTAAAAAAACATCAAAGAATAATAATTCTTTTTTTAATACAGCAAGTTATACTAATGGAAGTTCTCTGTCCTTGCATCTGAGCTTAACTGCAACACTTTTTGGAATATTTAAGAATAAATATCGCCTTAATTATTCCTTAGGTGTATTGAGAATTTTCACTTGCAGTCTAAATGATCCAATTAAAGTGAATGTCGCGCCTTTGTAATGGCCAGTTCAGGCCACACAGAGAGAGCTGATACGGTGGGATTGCCTTCCACTCGTCAACTGAAAATGGTTATTTTAAGATGGATTAGCTGTCAGTTTGATAGCGTTAAAAGACGGAGTGTCCGCAGCCTGGCTTCATGATGGCTGCGGTATCTTTTATGGCACTTGAAACGACACTCTTTGAATTGGCATTCATGACTCCATTCCGCGTGCCAGCCCCTCCCAGTGGGGTCGTTCGATTTCGACATGGGAGAGCCACTAGTCCTACATTACTGCCACTTCTACTCTGTATCAGACGTAGAAGTGGCGGTAATGTATCAGACGTTTGCGACTGCAGCATTCAGAGAGGTCAAAATTCAAAATGGCGGAGCAAAGTTTAATTTTTTGGAACAGTAAGAGATTGAATTTCTGATTTTATATATATATATATATATATATATATATATATATATATACACTAGCAAAGAAGTGACTTCTGTTCTCGCTAAGATTTTTTAGCATTTTGATTTTGGTTTTGATCGGTTTCAGAAACATAATCGTATTACAAACAAGATTTGTTTGATATTCTTTATATTTAACTTCAGCAAGAAATGTTGATCTTACATTAGAAAGTATTTATTTTTAAAGAAACCTATTAGCTCGGATGTACAAAATATAAAAATGTTTGGAATCCAACTCTCTTCCTGGACCTTCTTGCCTTAAATGCCCATCCACTGCATTGTTTTGTTATCAGTTCGAAATGTCACAGATTTACTCACGGAATAACAGAATAGAATTTGGCACGATAAATTTCATCTGTTTTGAGAGTACCAGTCCTCTGGTTATAGGCCTTAAATGACCTGGAAGAGTCCATTTGGCTGAAGCAGAGTTGCCGGATTTTCACAGCCTTGAAGGTTACAGCCTCAGGATGGGGTTATCGCAGGAAAAGAAAATCTTGAACCAGAATTAAATTGCACAGGAGTTTGAATATTTCCCTTTTGTAATTTTAAGAGCGAAGATAGAATATTTGCCCAATTGTAATATATTTGAGAACCTGCCTCCATATTAGTCTATCAGTTTCAAGCCAATCTAGCTTCTAAGCCGAAACACTTTCGCAGAACTTACAAAGCCAATGTTGGAAATACGTCAAGACATTTGACGTCATCGTTTGTGGAAATCCGTGAATGTGTTTCTTAGTGTGAGAGTTGGAGCAGTGAATATGAACACATTTACTGCGTAGTTAATAAAGGTCGTTCATTTACTATGCAGTCTCTCTCTCTCTCTCTCTCTCTTGAAGACGCACAAACATGACGATAATGTTAATTTGTTTTTGACGAATTTGCAAAACATTTAATGCATTTAATGTAAAATGCAGTTTTTACATTAAATCTTTCAAAGCCAGAAGAACTTGATGTAAGAAAAACAGCAAATGTCCTCTTTAAATTTATCTACTGAAGAAACACGAACTACATTCTTTTGAAATTAGTCAACTGATCTCTCTCTCTCTCTCTCTCTCTCTCCTTAAGTGTAGAATAATGACAGCCATTATAAATTCTTCCCCCAACTCGAATCTCTTCTAGTGAATGGCGAAATAAACGCCAAATCCGATCCAATCCTCGCTATTGCCTTCACTAAGCGTAAACAATGTGTGGATAGAAGTGAATCGAGTCCTGACAAAAAATCTGTTGTGCAGAATGACAAGACGAATTATCAGAGTGGTCACATGATTTAACGCCTCATCACAATAATGTTTTTGAGAATTTCAGAAGTCGTTAAACACGTTACGAAGAGCATCGTTGTTCGTATCTACACACACACAACCGATTTCTCTTCTGTTACGAGTAGTGTAGATTATTTTTTTATAACCCTTGTTTCATTCATTCTCCTTCTAAACGCAAAATCCAAATGCATACTCACCAACTTTAGAGATGATCGTCAGGCGTTTCGTTAGGAAAACCTTATAAATCATTTCTGTTTGTCGTCCTGGAGTGAATTTTATTATTATTATTATTATTACGAACCCATGTTCGAATACTGATCTCCGGAGGTGAGTTAAGAAACCGCAATCATTCCCGCTACTCCTTTAACCTATTTAATGTTTTCTTTCTCACCAGCCTCTCAAGGAATCCCTCTCATCATCCTCCATGCAAGGAAAGTTACTGGTCACTCCGTTACACAACTTCACAGATAGTCTCCTTAGTTTGGCCTCCTTCTTTGTTCTCTCCTATGGAATATCTCCAAATAAGTCACTGAATTAACTTTTTAACTTCTTAATCATTAACGTTTGCTTATTTTGCCATTCACTCGAAGAGATGCGAGTGGGGATATGAATTTATAATGGCTGCCATTATTCTGCATTTAAGGAGAGAGAGGAGATATATCACTAAACACACACGTAATAACCACCGTAATGACTATTTAATCCGTAAATATTTCATCCCAAATATATATATATATATATATATATATATATATATATATATATATATATATATATATATATATATATATATATATATATATATAATTGTGTAAAATAATCTTTATATATATATATATATATATATATATATAAAGATTATTTTACACAATTTGGTATGACAATTTCCCATACTTGAGGAATAGTATTGCGGTTTAAATTTGGTCTGTGTAGTAGGGCTTCAGCACATTCTTTATATGGACGTTCATGTTTATATAAAGATCTATATATATTATAGATCTATAATATAAAAAAAAATTTATATAAAAGTTTCGACTTCTCCCAATTGATCGAATGGTTTGGATTTTCAACTCCGTGTTGAGAGAGGCCAGATTTCTGCTGTTTGAAAAGACGAATGTGGTCTTGATGTTCCGAGATGCGTTTCTGAACAGACCTACATGTCTAACCAAAGTAAGACAATTTGCAGGAGTATAAGATATCATAAACGCCAGGTAACATCAGATGTGAGAGTTTGTTCTTAGGAGAAGGTAACAAGTTATAGATTTGGTTGATAGGTTTGTAAGTAGTGGCAAAATTGTATTTCTTCATAATTTTTGAAAGACGTTCGGAGATGCCTAAGACGTAAGGTATGGAAATCCTATGGACTTCTTCTTGTCTGAGTTGATGTACGGGAAGGTGACTGATGATTGTTTGAGTTGTTTTAAGATTATATTCATTTAGGATGGCTGTAGTTTTTATTATTTCTAGTTCTTGGTTTAGAGAATCTTCAGAGGAGCAGAATTTGTGTGCTCTGGAACATAGTGATTTAATGATGCCAAATTTCTGAGATGGATGATGGGTGGAAGAATTGTGAATCTAGCGACCTGAAAATGTAGGCTTGCGATAGACAGACGTGGTGATGAAACCGTCTTCTTTTCTTTGAATGTGTAAATCCAGAAAGGAGATACCCTTTGTAGATTCTTTTTCTAGCGTAAAGTTGATGCGAGGATGAAGAAAGTTATTACGGTGGTTATTACGTGTGTTTTTAGTGATGAATTCACCACAGGTTTTTGTTATATAAAAATATCTTATTCCTTCACGGGGAACGACAGCGCAGAAGACCGACTTCAACTTAAACAGGGTAAGCTACGTGCTAGAATCTGTTTTTTAAAAAAGTGCAGACGCGATAATCTCATTCCAACTTTTGCCAAACTGAAAGAACTCATCAAATCTCCAGGTGCCCATAAAATATATCAAAAAGCAAGCCATTCCTTACTACTCAATCAGTTATGAGTTTCTGAGCATGAACTGGCAACAAATAATTTAAAAATTACGGAACTAGAATCAGACTTATCAAATACGTTAAATCACGATCTGCTACAATTGATTATTATTGTCTCAAAGAATTCGGGAAAAAAAGCTTTTGATAAAAGCAATAATAGTCTTCATAATAAATACTTTAATCTGCTAAATCGATCAAAAAGATCACTAACAAATTACCAACGAAAAAATGGGTAGTCAATTTATTTAACCGTCCACCAACAACAGACGAATTAAATGTTCTAGCAAGAGGTCATAAATTTGCAATTTCACCCAAATGTTTCCCATATCTAGATTTCGTACATACATAGAGAGAAATATCTGCCATCTTTCCAGTATTGAAGCCAATAGACTTCGTTTCGAGGTAGCGAAAGTAATCTACGATGTCAAACCTTCGGATTTAAATATCCCACCATCAGAATTGAAATCTATTATATCCTTAAAACGGAATAAAAATATAATCATTACCAGAGCTGACAAAGCGAATACCACTGTAGTTCTTGATACCAATTCATATGACCGAAAAATGAATTTATTACTCCGAGATCATAATACTTACGCCAAACTGGATTAGGATCCTATAAAATGTCAACTCAGAAAATTAAACAAGTTGCTTGATGAAACCTCTTCCTTAAATGAAGAAACAATTAAAAAACTCAAGACATACCATGCTAGACCTCCCAGAATTTATGGCTTACGTAAGCTTCACAAAATTAATGTTCCACTCAGACCCGTCGTAGATTCTATTAGCAGTCCAACTTACAAGTTATCAAGAGTCTTATCTAACCTTCTCCGTCCTCACATAGGCCACTCAGCCTCTTCAATCAAAAATTCTACTGAGTTTCACACAAAAATTAAAGACATTCAACTATCAAAAACTGACTTGTTAATCAGCTTCGACATTGTTTCCCTCTTCACGAAAATTCCCCACAAAGAAACAGTAGAATTATTAACTCAAATATTTCCTTCTGACATAGTTGAATTGTTCAAGTTTGTTATTGCATCAGGTTACTTCACCTGGAAAGGTCAAACTTACAAACAAGAAGAAGGAACAGCGATGGGATCTCCTTTATCACCAAACTTAGCAAACCTGTTTCTAGAACACCTTGAAGAAACAATATTCACTTTTGAACCAAAACCAAAAATTTGGTTACGATATGTCGACGACGTATTTGCAGTCTGGGATCATCCCGAACAGTAATTACAACTGTTTCTTGATAAAATAAACCTCCTTCATCCTCGCATCAACTTTACGTTAGAAAAATAATCTCCACGGGGTATCTTCTTTTTGGTATTTACACATTCAAAGAAAAGAAGACGGTTCCATCGCCACGTCTGTCTTTCGTAAGCCTACATTCTCAGGTTGCTACATTCACAATTCTTCCGCTCATCATCCATCTCCGAAATCTGGCATCATTAAATCACTACTTTCCAGAGCACACAAATTCTGCTCCTCTGAAGATTCTCTAAACCAAGAACTAGAAATAATAAAAACTACAGCCATCCTAAATGGATATAATCTTAAAACAACTAAAAAAATCACCAGTCACTTTCCCACACGTCACACCAGACAAGACGTCCATAGGATTCCCATACCTTACGTCAAAGGCATCTCCGAACGTCTTTCAAAAATTATGAAGAAATACAAATTTGCCACTACTAACAAACCTATCAACCAAAACAATAACTTGTTACCTTCTCCTAAGGACAAACTCTCACCTCTGATGTTACCTGGCGTTTATGAGCTACCATGCTCCTGCAAATTGTCTTACATTGGTCAGACAGGTAGGTCTGTTCAGAAACGCATCTCGGAACATCAAGACCACATTCGTCTTTTTAAACCGCAGAAATCTGGTCTCTCCTAACACGGAGTTGAAAATCCAAACCATAGGATCCATTGGTTTCAAAGAAAGTGCTGAAGCCCTACTACACAGACTAAGCTTAAACCGCAATGACGTTCTTGCTATTCCTGAAGTATGGGAAATTGTCATACAAAATTGTATAAAATAACCTTTATATATATATATATTTTTTTTTAATTTTTTTTTCCAGTTATATTTAATTTACTTCCAGTTATATTTTTTTTTCCAGTTATATTTAATTTATCTCATTTTTTTTTCAGTTATATTTAATTTATCTATATATATATATAATATATATAATATTATATATATATATATATATATATATATAATATATATAATATATATATATATATATATATATATATATATATATATATATAATGCACTTTATCTCTCTGAAGTTCAAATCTCTATTGGCCATCGCAACTAAGATTTCGTCAGCAGTGTCAGTTCATATAAAAAAAAGCTTGAATTTTGCTTGGGCAGGACTAGAATGGGCTGTTTTGAATTAGGATATTGCCGAAACAATTAGGATATTGCCGAAGCAACTAGGCCTGTAAGGCCAGTTGAATCATACCTCGAACTCTGACCCTCGTTTTTCTGCCCACAAAGGCATTAATAAATAAAATCGAAAACTGAGCTACGAAGAATCTCTTGTTAAGCACGACGCTAAAGTAACAACATTAAGTTAACAATAGAGAATTCCATTGATGAAATATTTCTTTCAATAGGTGGGGTTTGACTAGCAAAAGGAAGACGAGGATTATCTACTGAAACGAACATTGATGAAGGTGAGGTGCGATGATCAGAACCGCATTCTCGTCAGCTCCTTTCTGATCAGGAGGCTGGCTATTGGAAAAAGCCCAAAAGAGAAGAATACGAAGATGACAATGAAGGACAAAGGATTAGAGACAAGCAAGAGGGAAAGCACGAAAAGCTTTCGTGCTTTCCAATGAATTCTTCTATAAATGAAGAATTTTATTATCATTGAATAGAAAGACTTTTCTAGTAAGATGAGTTTCTCACGTTGAGCAAGAATCGAATAAATTCGGGTTGTCGTTGTGTCCATACGCAAATTATTCCTCTGTTCTGACCAGACGGATTTCGTTGAAATGTTTTAAAGGATCCGTATCTGGAAATCAGAAGAGGAAATTCGCTGATCACTTCAAACAAGTTCTTATTCTTGCACTGGATATGAAATTCCAAACCTTGGTTCATATTTTGAATCTACTAAACCACAACACGAAGGGTATTCATAAAATCTGCAGTATTTTCGTTTGAAACTGCATGTTGGAGATTGCAGTACTTTGCTATTTGATAGCAAAGTTTGAGATTCCAATGTCTCTCATATTGCGTATCAAAGATTTTCCCCCGTAAAGATATGTGCAGTGCAGTTTGCTTTCTACTGTGAAGTAGCTCATTCGTTGATTAATGTTTCAATCTACTAATTACATCAGGGCATCGAGTTCACTCCAAATGGAAGGAGGAGGGACACGTCGAAAGATTCCAACAAGCGGGATAAGACTATTCCCACAGGTGATGTGGAAAGGAATTGCAGAACAGCAAAGAAGGTAGCTGAATTAGCAGCAAGCTCAGCACAGGAAGCTTACATCGAGATAATTAATTTTCCGTTTGTTCAAACGCTTTAACCCCCTTGATTACATCTCAGAGTTTCTTGTTTAAAGAGAGAATTTCAATAAGCACGCGTCCTTCACCACCTTCACTGATTCGCCTTCTTAGCTCATCGTCTCGATGCTTATCCTTACACATCCCCGTTTCCCTATTCATTGTATTCCAATGAATGCAACCCGGAAATTCTCAACGAGTAAAATACTCTCAAACTTCCAGGCTTTTGTAAGCTTTCAGTTGCCTGTCAGCTGATGGTCTTATCGCACTCACAGCACTGGCGAGTCATCTCGGCGGCACTTCTATAAAATGATAATGGGGTGGGTTTTCTTTTTTTTACGTAAAAACGAAGCGGTCTCAGTAGAGGGGGCACATTTCCGCATCGAAGTCATTCCATGGCGAATGTTCGTAGAACTTCCGAGTGTCAAAGTTCTTAACTAGAACTTCCTAGCTATTTTATGGAAACCAGTGTCCTCTGCTGGCACATATGTTAACTACCTTGTCTGAATATCGAGCATTTTCTCTGGAAATGAGGCGGTCCGAATTAAATTCGCTGAAAAAAAAATATCTCCATGGAGGAGTAATGTGTAAGTCATTCCTCGTACATGGAGAAGAATAACTACTTGGCACAAAATATTTTCTTGCTTTAATCTCTTAAATATTCGACTTATCACGAATCCAACAATTGATGGTAACAAGGATTGTTTGAGGGTGAGGGATTGATAAAAGTTAAAATGACAGGAATTCTAAGATTGCCCCTCTTTCCTTGAAGAATAAGGATATCACGTTTCTTTAAGAATGACTCCAATAGATAGATGTATCAAGAATGCTTTTGGAGGATGGTATTCTTCACAGACAATCTTATGTCTCTCTTTCTCACTCTCCTTATGTACGATCCAGACATTCCGCTTGATCAAAAGACGTCTGCACCTCCATATTCATCCGGTCCTGAAAGGCTTTTGAATGCAGGAGAATGGATTGAGTTTCCGTATTTTATTCTCGCATGGCAAATGGTGTGGTGAAGCACCAAGCGTCTGATTCTCCTGGACGTTTATTTTATTTTTTCTTAAAGCGTTCACAAATACCAGAAGACGCCCCAAAGTAAGTCCGAGTTCCTTCAGGTGGAAGGTGCATTTGACATTTGTGATGCGTTTTCTCTTGCAATGTTTCCCGTGATCTTTAGAACAATAAGAACGAAAAGATTAGTACAATCAAGGGATTACTTCTTTTCAGCGTTATGAATTCACAGATTGTCTCGAATGTATTCATTTAAATTACGCTGAAATTTTTGCTCGTGTTCATAAGAAAAGAAAGCAACTCGTGATGTTCTTCAGATACGCATTAATTAAATAAATAAAACAGCACTAAAATTCCGAAAACACAGAAATGTCTTGCTTAACTCCCCAGACTTCTTTCAAATAGGCAGAGAGGGGCAATGGCTTAAGTTTTCCCGCCTAAATTACATTAGTGATCGCTGGGGTTTAAACTGTTCGTCGATAACGTATAAAATATATTTATCGCATTTCTGCGATAAATAATATTTTATTATTTATCGATAAAGAGGGCAGCAGTGTAGGTCGTACTGAACAGGGATCCACACACACACACACATGGAATATGTCGATGGAAAGGATCCATACGTGTTGGAAATCTCAAGACCTTTGTTCGCTATCCACAGAGTACGCAGAGAAATAAGCTGTTGATCAATATGATGGTCAAATTGGGATTTGGTTTTGTTAAAAAAATCATTACATTTTGTCCACTGCATTTCAGTTCGCCGTTCACTTTAATTTTGTTTCTTAAAACGTATTTGTGGGAAATTAAAGCTCCATAAATTACACACTTTCTGGCTTTCCTGTCTTAAAAGTGTCTCAAGTATAACAACACATTCTTCAGCTGATTTTTTTCCTTAAACTTTGCTAAGAAATTTCGTTTTCTCTTCCCTTTCACTTCCCTTAGTAGCATTCGTGCGAAGAATGTGATTTTCTTGTGCCTATTTTGCTTTTTATTGTGACTTTCCTTATTCTCTGTAATGTCTCAGCTTTTGAACATAAAAAAAGCATTCCTTGGAAATACAAGGAGGGAAAAACGTTACTGGAAGTGAGGAGTTGAAATAATAGTTGTTTTATGATAAGACTTTTATGATATTCGGGAATCGGAAACAAGCAATTGTATCATCGCAAGGAAAGAAACAAGCCTGAATCGTCATATTTGAGTTGCTACTTCACTATAAAAAAGACTTCTTTCGTAAAATTTGTCGCAAATATGTCGTCATTCGTTGAAGATATTCAGATTTATTAGCCATTTAGGTAACGAGTTCCAGTGATGTTGCTTGCTCTGCTCTCTAGAACAGAGCAGCAATGGTTTCTGTTTGAAGTCAACACTGCGAGTGTTAAAGTGAGAAAAAGTCATGAACTGAGCAACATGCACCTAACAACTACAAATTACTCCTACTTGAATACTGAGAATGGCGCTACATGATGATGATGCTTCCCTTTGGCGTTTAACTATAACTACATTCTCGTTCTTTTAACGCGTTAAATTTCTTTTTACGGTTTCCACACAATGTTCTTATAACTCCACAGATTAAAAATCTGAGCTTAAAGCTGCTTTGGAACAAAATTAAAAGAAGTCAGGCTTCTCTCATTTCTTTTGCCAGCAACTGCTTAAGTTCCTCAACAGAGACGTTTGCTGTACTCACTCTCACCCTACCTACATCATCAGTCATCGGTGTCCGGTGCAAATTGGCAACGCACCAACCTTTTAAGAGCGGATTTTTGCTCAAGAAAGCAGTGAAGTTTTCCATTAGGTTTTCAGTTCGTTTGAAATAACACGAATTCGTTGTTTTCCATCTTCTATTCGGCTGAGTGTTTGTACTTTCCAAAACTCAACTACTTCAGAAGTTTTAATGCCTCCCAGTGTCTCTCCAGGTACAATAAGCAATCCTTCGAAAGAATAAAACAAGATATTTACAACAGAATCAGGAAATGTGTACAATTACTGTTTAAGATCTTTTCATGAACGAAAAGAGTTTAAGACCAGCAATCAGAGCCCAGCTGTTCTTCGCTTGATCTCAATTTCCTCCTTTCCGACCATGCAAATCGCGCTTCAAGATTTTCCTTCTTCATAAAAGGAACTCGAAAATGAACGCCTCTGATTTCTATCTGGCGTTCATCTGCACAAGAACATCTCTTCTCTTTTTCCTTCTTTCTTCGCAATTATGGTTATGAAATTCTAATGTCGGGAATATTTCCAGGCGCAGTATTGCGTTCTCAAAAGCCGACAGGAGAACTTGAATTTCAAATATCCCCTTTTGCCCTTAATGGGATACATACAGGATAATTTTTCATTGAATTCAGTGTTCTGGGTGTTGAATGAAACTCTCTTCATCGGATCATAAAATGCATTTTATTTTTAGTATTTGCCAAATGAACATCTTTTCACGCGATGTATTCAAACACGTCATAATGAGTTCGTTGTTAGGAGGGACTATCAAATATTACAAGACTCGTGTCTCAGCAATTAACAAACACCCTATGATCATAAGCGATAGAGGTTGGTATAAGACACTAAAAATGGCATTACTCACTGCAGACAAATGTTCTTTGTACAGCAGAACATCAACCATCATCTGGCACGCACATCAACCAACCCCTAAATCTTGCCATGTGACTCCTGTCTTTAGTGGCGAATGATTAGACTTTGTTGTGTGGGATTTCTTCATTCCCTCTCTCTCTCTCTCTCTAGATGTCTGCAACTCCGCAATTAGACGAAAGACAGACAAGGAGAACTCGGTTTCTCTTCATTTCTCGCACGCACATATCCCCTCCCCATTATAGTTCCCGAATCCATTTATTCTTTTTTATTTATTTTTCCCCGCTGCTCGAAGAATGAACTGGCATGTTGCTAGTCGGAAAGAGTTGTCTTTTAAGTGGACGATAATTCTTGAGTGCTGATGGCCCCTCGGAAGGCTCCATTACCTTTCTTGATTGCATCTCCTAGGAGACAGATGGCTCTCGGAAGAAACTAAATAAAGTCCGTTGGTGAGTGGGTGGAGAAGTACTCGCTTCTCCGCATTTCTCTTGTAAAAACCGAAGCAAGCAGATGTTATTATGGCTAAGATTGATTTCAGCTAATCGATATTTTCTGATTTGTAAATCAGTGCACGATTTTGAATCTTTTTTCACTTCTAATTGCAATAAATGGAAGCCAAGTAAGTTGTTCGTTCTCACGTATCTAGAAGCTTTTAAACAAATAAGTTGTTTTTTAGAATATCAGTTC
The DNA here is from genome assembly GCF_054136105.1 of Typopeltis vanoorti. Lineage (NCBI taxonomy): Eukaryota > Metazoa > Arthropoda > Arachnida > Uropygi > Thelyphonidae > Typopeltis > Typopeltis vanoorti. The sequence continues at coordinate 2,598,938 of NC_143558.1, forward strand.
CAATTTCGCTTAGATATATGTTATAAATGACTGGAAATAAAGGCGAGTTTAGAGCATTAGGAGCAAAATATTAACATTAGAATACAGAATATTTTTTGCCGGTTCTTACACACAATCGCGCGTGAGTGAGATTTCAGAAAGGTTTTGTTTGTGATGTCTTTGATTTATTTGCTGCACTTTTCGGACCCCCGAGTTAACGTAGTAGCCAAAAACGAAAGTTTTGCTGATGAGAACTGTGTTTAAAAAAACGATGAAACTCTCGGAACTTGGCTCTTAAATGAATTCGTTCCTCAGAAGTTGAGAATGAAAGTTTTAGTCCAACCAGTATGACTGAATCAGTATATCTATCAAAGTGTACCCCATTAAAAGAAGAGCGAAGTTTCTTGTAACTGTGCAGGTGTAATTACAGTGCAAGTCGAACTGCTGCATTTTCATGATGGTTTCTTTGCGTATAAATCATAAATGGGAAAGAAACCGCTCGACTGTGTAAACCTGTGTTCATCGGTTCACGCAGATTGCAAAGGAGGAATGGAAAACACTCCTTTCCAGTGCACTCACCAGTCGGAAACCGCGAACAGCAACCTTTTCCAAGGTGGAATCCTCTTAGAATTAAAGTCCTGGATGGCCGCGGTGTTCCGGATTCCTTTAAAATTTAAGTCTTCGAATGAGATCTTCATCCTTCCATATTTCTTCTGTTTTGTTTTCAAGAGAGAGAGAGAGAGAGAGCGTATTTGCTAGAATAGTTCCCGATAACTGGCCACAAACTCACTCGCTCTAGGAAACTACGAGGAAAAGTAAATGAAGTTTGAAAGAATCCAGGTTTTTCATGCTTTCAGATATTTCTTTTCATTCGCTCAAAACTTGGATGTTCACTGTTTAACACCGGTTCGCTCCATTCCTTCGTCATCCTTTTATCGTAGAGTGCACCGCCTGTGAGTATTGTGCTCAGTGAAGGAGGTTATCCACTCGCTGCTGAGGTCAGCAAGTAGACTGATGGCGTTCTCAACTAAGAATGCAATGGCGCGCTGAAGACGTCTGATGGGGTTTGTTTGTGGCACTTCTTATCTCTGCTCGAAGAAATGTGTCCCTGCTGATCTTTTAATAGACCTGCCTGGAATTCTGTTGTCACCGCAGGTGGCAAACGAAACTGTTTCTTTCTTTCTTTCTCACCCTAATCCCAGAACTTGTTACTTGCTTAATGCACATCGAAGAACAAAGAGAGATATTCCTGGAGTACATTTTATTATTTTTTATTGTTTAAAATTACGCTTTAAAAAAACCTAAACCGAATTTCTTGATCACCTTCTGCATTTCATTCTGGAAACATCACATCGGTGAAGTACCTTTGGGATTTCTCTAAAATGTTTCCCTTTTAACAGTGGCAGTCTCTGATATGTTGTTGTTGTTGCGGTCGCAGAAATGGCATTTTCACGGAGCGATATCCACGTGGCATGGTCTATATAAGATGTGTGCCTCTCGCTTGGTTCACAACTCACTAGCCCTCCCCCAAGCTTATTAGCGGGAAGCTGGAGGTAGTGATCATGCAGCACTCGTTAAAATAACCCCATTCCTGTATCTGTGAAGAATTAAAATCTCGCAACGAAAGACAGTTACGTGTAACACAGATTCAACAAAGAACAAAAGATTACAAAACCAAAGGAGAGAAAGAATGCCGATAGTCGCATGACGGAGTCATAATAAAAAATAATAATAATCAAAGAGCACAATTTTCGAATTTGCACACGACGAGATCCCGATGACATCTACACAATTTATACACTACTTAACTTCCTTTCTTGGTAACAAAAAAAAATTAACATTCGTATCTGCTTCTTGTTTCATTTTTATTCACGTGTATCATCTGGAAGACCAGAATATCACCTCCGCTGCTTTCTCACTTTCACGCATTTATAATTTAATTAATTAGGAGAAGCATTATGCGCGCGCATGACATCTCCCTCCGGCTCTCTCTCTCTCTCTCTCTCTCTCTCTCTCTCTCTCTCTCTCTCTCTATCTCTCTCTCTCTCTCTCTGATCTGGTGCAACAACGGATTGATATTCGAGTGTATTCGGTTTTCAAGTGAATTGACAGTCGACATGCTCTTTCTTACCGACGAGAAGCAACCATCGATGAATTTGAATCCCGTTCGTTGCGCGATATACGGAGCTAATTAGCCATCCCAGAACGGCTCTCCAACCCACCAGCAGTCAAAGGATTTGCTGTTGTGTGATCACACAACACAGAGAGAACACCTGATTTATCACGCAAAAAGGAGAGGTGAGAGAGAGAGAGAGAGAGAGAGAATGCAGTGCAGATTCGCACACTTCCTATGCTGTGTTCTTCTACTACTTCAGTTTCTTTAGTGCTTTCTGTTTCTTTACTGTCTGCAATGTGTGTTGATAGCAGCGTATTTGTGGCTTTTATTCATGAATTCCGTGTAAAATAAACAAATATTTAAATCAATTTTCGTGTTTCAGGGAAAACATTCAAGGGAATCCGACACCATAAGAATACAAATATGAAGTATTAGAAATTGTGAACATTTTACGTTGGGAGTACGTTTTATAATAAATTCTTTTTGTAAATTTTAACCAATTAAATAGGTGTATTTAAATACAATTCTGTATTTAAATACAATTCTGTTTGTGTTATTTGTATCTAAAATTTTAAACAAATCCATTTAATTGGTCAAAATTTACAAAATAGAATTTTCACTCATTTTATTCTCTAAAGACTACTCCCAACGTAAAATGTTGACAATTTCTGATACTTCATTTACAAGGAATGAATCGAATATTCAGTGTGAAAAACTCTTCTACCTCCGTATCATCATCAGCAGCAGCCATTTTCTGTCCACCGCTAAACGAAGGCCTCCCCAAAATTCTCCATTCATCTTGAGCCTTTCTATGCTGCTGAGTTTTTACCATCTCTTTACTCTCGTCCTCCCACCGTCTCATTGCCCTTCCTGTAGCTCTTTCCATCTCCAGTATACCATTCTGATATTAACTGTTTGTTAAGGAAATGTTAATGAAACTGCAAACCTTTCTCACAAAATTTCTCAGACACTTCAAAAAAATCCTTCAGAAATCTCTTCCTCATTCACTTCACCAAATTACTGTCTGTGCAACCACAGTCCATCTTAACTCTGTCCCGTGCTTTTGTGAGATTCGATATTTGTCAGTGGATGCCTAATCTGGAATCTCCCATTTTTGGAATTCTGCGGCTTAAGATTTCTTTCCTTCATTATGTTTCATTCGCTTGCTCTCTCCGCCATCCCCTAGTTATGAAAGTCATTCTAAGCACTTTGATTCCTTGTCCTTGATGCTTGATTTTCTGCAATCCCACTAGTTCCATTTCCACTCCTGAAACTAGAAGAGAAGCTGAGTTATTTCCTGTAAGCAACCAACTAGAAAAAACGCTGTCCACCTTCAAAACAGAATACCCGAAAATCGTGCACACTCACCCAAAACGCTGCGCCTTTTCTAAACCAGTTCTTCTTCCAGCTACACTGTCCGCATTATCCTTCGGTCTAATGTTCTCCAAAGTAACGAGAAAGGTCATCACTTGGCGGCTTTCTTAAACCTAGAGAACTGTGAAGTAATCAGTGTCCACCACTATTTATTCCACAAGGAATAAATAGTGGTGGACACTGATCCACAGAAGAACCCCTTGACTTCATCCCCCAATTTCGACAGGTGCAACGAAAAGAGTTTCAGATACTTCGGCTGCTGCACTCGACAATTCCAAAGTCTGTTACAGGATTTTCCACCAAGGGCTTCTCAACAATTTGCCTTCCTATGGTCTCCATTTAACCCTTTGCATCTGGATTTCCAGTTTCCAATTGAGTTGTTCACTGCGAATAATGGTCGAGGGTGTTCTCTCTTCGGTTTTTCGTCTAATGCAGGTGGTGTTCCTCAGGCTCTGTTAGTTCACTGACCTTATATACATTATTGTTATTATTAATATCCGTCCCACATGGAATCAGAGACTCATCGTGGGAGGCACACAATACATAAATTGACCTTTGTCACCTCGACAATTTCACTGATGAGGTCACTCTCCAGTCATCCTACTAAAGTGACAAACATTTGCAGTATTTAAACATCTCAGACTTCAAGGTCACCTTCATAATGCGACCTAAACATTGATCTCTTTACCTACCTTTCCGTGGAGAGAAACAGCATAGTCGCATTCAATGCGTCATACTGTAGTTCTGCATTTTCTTCTTCTTTGATAAATTTACATTTACTTTAGAGTACTTGAAGAAGTAACTCTGTCGAAGAATACTGCGAGTATATGAAATAAAATGAAAGCCTTGGTGATTATTTTCAAGTCTGATATACGTGTTAATGAGACCTGCCTATGAGACACAAACATGTATTATTATTATTAAGAGATACCTAGATACCTTCAGGGAGTCAGAGACTCATCAAGGGAGGTCATAAAATGATAAGGGGGTGGTTTTTTCTTTTGCTGCCACACTTATTCTTAAATTCATTCAAACTGCCTGCACTCACAACATCCAATGGCAGTTCATTCCAATCACATACTACTCTATGAGAGAAAAATCAAGCCCTCGTCCCTTCTTGCAAGGGACGAGGGCTTGATTTTTCTCGACTTCTGTCCTCAGCTTCCAAGGATGCCCATGAGCCCTTTCTCCATCCTCCATAAATTGAAAAATTCCATCAACTCAATTACTGTATAATCCTTTTAGAAGTTTGTAAGTCTCAATCATATCTTCCCTCTTTCTCCTGTTTCATAGTGCCTACAGTCTACAAATTCTCGATCTGTCTTCATAATCAGTACAATCCTGATATCATTTTAACACACTCCTTTCACTCTCTCCACTGTATCAGAATCACAACAGAAGCCAGCAGACCAGACCTGCGCACAGTAGTCTAAGTGAGGTCTTATCAAGGCCTTGTAAAGAGGCAAAGTGACTTCCTTATCTTAAAAATACAAATTTCGTTTCAGCATTGCAGTTATCCTCTGAATTGTACTTGCAATCTTTGCTACATGGCCTTTGAACTTCAACTACCTATCTACCTCCATGATTCGTAGTCTGATCAGTTTCCGCTAGCATAATCTCACCAATATATACGATATTGGATATCTGATCACACCAAAATGCATGAATTTATCTAACATCGAACTAACATCCATTTTCCCATACCCACAATTCCAGCCTATTCAAATCATTCTGCATATCGTCAGTATTCCTGATTACCCTACCTCTCTTTGCATCATCTGCAAACAGCTGCATATCGCCTGTCAAATCCTTCCCAATGTCACTAATATACAAATTGAATAACAGTGGACCAAGCACTAATCCTTGTGGTATACCACTGTTTACCTCAAATCTTGGAGACTCACATCCCCAAACATACCACTTTTTGATATCAGTCAGTCAGCCGTCCTCTTATCCACTCTAAACGCTAATACAGGGTGTTTCAAAATGAATGACCCGATTTCTAATAATTATATTTAATAATGAAAATGTGGTACAAAATAAATTGACAAGTATGAAGTAAGGCCTAAAGTTTCACTCGCCATAATTACAAATGCTCAATGTGCCCTCCACCTGCTGCACGGACAACATCATGCCGATAGCTGAATTCATCCCAAACGCGTCTGAGAGTGTCTTCTATCACAGAATTTACTGCAGCCGTGATTCTGGTTCTGAGCTCATCCATGTCAGAGGGTAATGGAGGAACATGAACACAGTTTTTTACGTATCCCCATAAAAAGAAGTCACAAGATGTGATGTCTGGAGATCCTGGAGGCCAAGATCTCCAGACACTTGTAGTGCCTGGAGTCGTGGGGTCCCGTGCGTCCAATCTAACGCCGAGACAATGTTTTGTTTAGAAACCGACGAACTTGGAGGTTCCAATGTGGCGGTGCTCCGTCTTGCTGAAAAATGCAATCTTCAGATTCTTCATTCAGCTGTGGAAGTTGCCAGTCCTGCAGCATTTCACGATAGAAGTTTCCCGTAACAGTATTTTCTCAAAAAAAGAAAGGGCCGTAAGCTTTTCTAACAGAAACCGCGCAAAAAACATTAAGTTTAGGTGGCTCACGTTCATGTTGTACAATTTCCTGTGGATTCCCAAGTCCCCATATGCGAACATTGTGGCGCGAAACTTTATTGCTTAGATGAAAGGTTGCTTCATCACTAAAAGTCAACCTTTGTAGGAAGGTGTCGGCCTCCATGTCCTCTAACAGATTAGCACAAAAATCTGTTCAAAAAAAAAAAAAACTCTGGGCCAAGGCCGTTCACATAGTGTCGCATTCATTGGTGGTTCGTGGTTGCAGAGAGATATAATTTTCAAATCGGGACATTCGTTTTGAAACACCCTGTATTTTATAATCCAATCCCATATTCTCCAATTTATGCAACAGTCTTCCATGCTGTATTCTGTCCAAAGTCTTAGCAAAATACAAACGTATCATAGTGTACCCATTGCCCTTGCCTAGCTCAATGGTAACATTATTATAGAATGTTAGCAAGTTGGTAAAACACGCCCTTCCCTTTTAAACCAATGCTGATCATTGGAAAGTAGAGATTCTCTGTAAAACCATTTCTGAATACGAACTGTAATCAACTTTTCCAAAATCTTCACCATCGCCTGAAGTGCTTGTTGGTCGATAGTTAGATACATCGCACCACCCTTGTGCAATGGAATTATCATACATTCTTTCCAATCCTGCGAAATCCTCCCCCTTTTCTGAGATTCAAATTACACCGGTGTCCAAACCCTGAGGACGAACACGATTTCTGGAGATGGCAATCGCAAATTCAGTCCTTTTTTTGGATGACAATGACACACCTCATCTTACAGGAGCAGTGAAGATACTTCTGTCGGATATTAATCGAATCGAGTGGTCAAAACGCTCCCCTGATCTCAACCCCATGAAACACATTTGGGATACTATAGGGAGACGCATTTCTGCTAAAAATCCCCTCCGGAAACAAACAAGGCCTTATCCTTGCTCTGAAGAAGGAATGTGTGAGTTTGCCTCAAGAACTCCTGAGCGACTTGGTGCTAAGCAATGGTACGACGTTGTGAGAGCAGCATCGCAGTTCGTGATGGACATATTCCATACTGAAATGTCTCTCCGCATACTTTTCTGTAAGCACTGTACACTAATTCCATAACTACGCCCTTAAGAAATTTGCAACTCTTGCCAAAACGGATGGCAATTTAATTTGTACGAAACTTGTAACACATTTGGCGGTAGTCATGAAACTGTTTTCATATACAACTAAAAGTGTAGTTCATCTTTAACTTTTGGAAACCAGTGTATGTAGACTGGTCAGAGGAATAGCCAGTTCAACTGAACACTCTTTTAGCACACGTGCTGATATCCCATCAGTCCCACTTACTGAATTCTTATTCAGTTTGTGCAACAGCTCTAATATCTCCTCTTCGTTCACCTGAGTTTCTTCAGAAGAATAGCAGTGAGCTCAATGTCGCTTACACCACGTTGATTTCATTTAGCAAAATGGCTGCTCATTAGGTGAACATCTACGTCTGTTATCCTTGCACTCTTTGCACACCATGGACCCTCTTTCTCAGCAGCACTGGCATCAATCGTGCCCACATTTCTTCTGAAGGGTGGCGTGTCAATAACCAGCTTAACATTTGCTACTCATCCTTTTACAGCTGGATCAGTTTTGAAATGCTGACTCCTCGAACTGGTACTTCGATTCATGCCTTCTTCGTGAAGAATTCCTCAAAAGCCGCAACCAACAATCTCCAAAAAGAATATCAACAGATCACTTTGCCCTTGACCCCGGTACATACACGGTATTTATTCTCTACCCTCCTCGAGGCCCTTCCTATGTGGGGTGAATTAAAAATTATCAACGAGTCTCGAAGTCCATTTCACTGTCATTAACGCGCTTTTTCAGTAAGAAACGACCGTTAAATCTCGAGTTTCTTTCTGCAGTAAAAGAAAATTGTGGGATGTGCCACGCAACAAGAAACATTTCGTGCAATGTCAGTCACTCTTAACGAGGAACAACAGAAGGGAAAAGAATAAGAAACGGTTTGTGAATGAATGAATGTTGGTGGGTACCGTGCTAGAGTTTGGAAAGTACGCGAGACAAATGCATGATGGAAAACAGCGTTCATGTTTTGAACAGATCATTTCCTCCTAACCCTCTTCTGCATTCACTAAGGTTACTTTCCTTCCACTCCCTTCTCTGCGTGACGGCTGCGTTTCCGATCCTCAAGAAACGAAAGAACAAACGCAAATGGACTGCGAAGGCCGTCTAGCGCAAGTTGCTATTCCGAGGATTGCGTGCGAGTTTCACTGCGAAGGCCAAGCAAACGCAATCGTCTTTTGTCCGTCTGCTTCCACTGTCGGTAGCAGGTCGTCACCGTCGGCGAGGGTGATGGGGGAGAAACGGTATTAACTAGCGACCACACTCACCGTCTGTCATCGTTTGTTTAGTCGCTGCCACATCCCACAGCGCCCTCTGTGCGCTGTTCTGCTAAATAGAGCATTTCGCAGGAGATTCTCTCGCCGCTTGCACGTGGTTTATCGAAAGTCGCTTGTTCGCCATGTTCCCGTCGATGATCGAAGCGGATGTCGTCGAGTGCCGTGCCGCACGCAGATGCACGTCCAGACGTCAAATTTATCCACCGGCGATCAACAGCACCCAAGGTCAGTAGCGGATCGCGAATTTCCAAGACTCAGCTTACTTTCAAAGGGAATTCAAAATCATTTTCGTTCTTTCGAGTTTCGATTCGTATTGAAATCGCCTGCAGTGATTGATTTAATCTTGAAAACTTCGGGATTGATCGTAATCCTTAGTTTCACTTCGTAAAATTGCTCTTCCAGGAGTTGGTTTTCCAGTTTCAAGGTTTTCCAGGAGTTGCAATTTTTTGGTGACTTCATTTCGCAGACAATTTTCTTCAACCGAAGATTTTTCTCGCACTCGCCTTGAAGGAAGTCTGAATGTGTTATTTATCGTCTGCTGCAAACGAAAGCGTTTTAATTACGGCAATAAACTGCATCTCTTTAAGAAAACTAACAGATTTCGTGGATTGTTTATCGCTTGAGAAAATGCACCAGTGTATTGCACGCCACCTGTTGGTGTTTACATGAACTAACTCCACTTTTTTTTCTTCTCCCGACAAACAGTACGAATTAAATTAGATCGTCAGTGTTACAACACGTTTATTATGCACGCTAAGAATTTCTTTCATAATTTGAAGGAAATATTTTTCACTTAAATGGCTTAAGGGAACAAACCCCGACTTGCTTTTGCTTGCTTTCGATTCTGCACCTACTGCTTCCATGGGCGGCTTCTATACCTGCACGACGCAGAAAAAATTCGTACGAAAATACAATCTAAAGTTTGTAAAGTATGTGTTTCAGAGATCCCCACTAAACAGCTCCGATTTTTGCTCGGTTTATTAGCTGCGCCTACCAGTTCACTGCCATCCGCTGTTCCGACTTAGAAAGCGCTTAACACGCGACTACATGAGTGCTTTACTCACAGATCCACCGAGTCTCGAAGAAATATAGAAACATTCCTGTTTTGGATTGAACGGTACCACATGCCAGGGATTTACAAAGCAAGGTAAATAAAAGAAAAAGGAGAGATGTTTTTTAACAGTTTTTAAATTATTTTAAGTTTATTCCTTTCGACACCTGCAAGGGGTGCTCGTCACAGAGGACACCCCACTCTTCCGACTGAACATCTGCGCTGCTTAAATCTCCAACAACAACATCTAACACCGCAATCCACACACTGTGGATTGCGGTGTTGGATGTTGTTGTTGGAGGTTTAAGCAGCGCCATCGACTACACACAACGCCATCTACTGTGGTAATGGAATTTTTGTCTGTAAATTGTATACGTATTAGGGGAAAATTTTTCATTCTTCTGGAGAAAAAAAAAGCAGCCACATTCCCTGTCAATTGAAAAACCTTACGTAAAGATTCCTCTCGTCACCACGAGAGCCGAATATTTTCCAATTGAAGGGCGTCGTTTTCTTCGATCTTCCAACTTGAGTCGGAACTAGGACTGCTTGTGGAGATGTCCAGGAATACGCAGATGTCATTATGGCGATATTTTGGACAGTTGAGAATATGGTGGACTGTCACGTTTCTGTTTTCTGGCTTGTTTTCACAGAAGTTGCGGATATGAGAGATGAAACAGTCGTAACTTGCAAACCGCATTTTTACAGCTTCGAGTTTCGTTGTGGAAATTAAAGATGGTAACAAGGCAGAGATGGTAAGGGCAATAACCTACCAAGGTTTAAAAATCATCAAGTTCCTGAATTCACCAGAAGATTCAGCTTGGGGAGGAGGGGAAGGAGTTCGGTTTTCAGCCGTTGATTCCCACTAAGGATGAGTTCAGTTCCGCAGTAACACGACGTCAGTATTGGCACAGAATCCGCGAGCACTTCAGTAGTCCCCGCTCTGTCTTACCTTTCTTTCGTTTCTTCGTTTCATTTCTTATGCTCGGTAGATCTAACTTCACTAAACTTTCACATTTTGCTATTTCTTTCTCTCACTCTTGTTCTCGGACCAAAATAACAAAACAATGTTTCTGGTTAGTTGGAAACCTTTTAAATATGAAATCGTGAAATTTGTTGCAAAATAAGCAAAAGTGCACGAAAGACAAATGCACGAGGACAGCGGGATGTCGAGGATTCAAATCTCGATCCATTTCTCAAGTAAACATTAACCATACCAAACGTTTGGCGTACTCCGATCAGAACTCTTTCCTGTTTTAGAAAGTGGCTCGATTTCGGAAGACCTTTCCCTGTGTAGCGTGTCGGGTCGATCTCTGGATTTAGTTTCAATGGCCAGTAAACGTGCGATCGAAATAATTAGCGGAAATCACCCGTCGAATACCACGAAAGCAATCCATCTCGTTACAAACTGATTCCTTCTGATGATGGGCCTAAAACTCAACAGACTCCTTTCCTGGACAGAAACCCGCTGCCGAGTTGCTGTGTTCGGAGGATGTCAGTGATTGGGGTGCTGGACGAGTCTTTAATTGAGAAAAGTGCGGTCAGCAGTGGCTGCAGAACGAGGGATTGTTCGTCCAGCGCAAGATCATTTTGTCACCATCATACCTTTCTGTATATAAGCGCCTCCGTAGCGCAATTGGAAGAACGACAGTACATTGCGCCCTTCGATTGGAATAGGCCTAAGTTCGATTCTCGTCGCGACGGGAGGAATCTTTATCTGGTCGATTTCAATCGAAGGTGAGTTAGCCGATCTCATATGGAGGTAGCAGGGTTTTTTCTCCCGGAAACTCGGGTTTTTCATCCCGCATACATACAAATCGGCCCTTCGGAACACACGCAATTTACAGACAAAAATTACTAGTTGTGGTGGTGTTGAAGTGGGCGGTAGATGGCGTTGATGGAGATGATTCGTAGTAGAGGTTAGGTGTAGAGAGAATTGTAGATGTCCTCCCACGATGAGTCTTCGGACTCCTTGGAGGTATCAGGAATAATAATAATAATAATAATAATAATATTTTAGCGTGGCTCAGGAATGTCATTCTTTTCCAGTGTGCGTGCGTGCATGTGTGTGTGTGTGTGTTTTGCGTTTTCCTCCCGATAGTAACCCTACCAGGAGGTAATTTATTCCTCCATGCTCCATTGCATACAATGCTTACATTACATGTAGCTTCCAAGTACTGATTAACATTTACATTTCCAATTTTGTATCAATATTCATATTTACATTAATATTTTTACATCTAGATGTGCATATTCCATCCTTTACATTCTTATTTTTATTTATACTTTTATATATATTTACACTGTATAATTCACACAATATCAGTAATTTATGTTAGATTACAACCACTGGAAGTTGATCTTATTATTGACACATTTAATTAATTGTATGTAATACTTTTCGATAAGTCTTTGTTTTGACACTGGCCTTTTGTTTCCAGAAGTGATGATGTGTTGTATTAGGAGCATCGGGATGGAGTCCCGTAGCTGACAGTCGTAAAGTATGGGGTCAACAAATGCATGATGATGATTCCATGATATGATTATTATCGTGATTAAACCTGGAGAAATGGCATGTGTTTTCAGCCCGAGTCTGCTTCTTATGCTTGGCAAGAATTCTTTTGTTGTTGATCCATTTTCTGATGTTTTCCTTTCCACAATTCTACGCTTCTTTCTTCCGCAAGTGTTTTTATATCAGATTTTGAGTGCTTTTGGTAACTTGTTTCTAGCTGCTTCTTTAGCCAGCTGATCCACTCTCTCGTTTCCTGCAACCCCAATATGCGCGTTCACCCAGCTGAACTTGATTTCCCATCCCTCTAGAGTGAGATTCCGAACCCGATTTCTTGTCTGTTCTGATTTTCTATGCTGTCAGTAGTGCTTTTACTATCGCTGTAAAGTGTTGCTGTCTTTTGATGAGAGGTGTTGACTTCTTATTCCTGGAGATGTGTAAATGACTGAAGTATAGCAAATTGTTCTCCTTCGTTGATGGAACGGAGAGGATGCAGCGTTCTTGTATAATGGACCGTCTGTTGAATGCAATGAAAGAACAACCGATGTTCCCTTCGCTTTTGCTTCCGTCAGTGTATAAATGCAATTCGTCACTTTCAGAGCTTTCCTTCTCATTACTGGGCGAGGCCACCTACTGTAGTGAAGCGGACGTTCGAAGCAATTTGGATCGAGATTGTAATTTTCATTATATCTTCCGGAAGTGGCCTCATATATAAGAGAGAATTCTTATATTTTCAGGCAGATCGGTGTTAGAGCTGCAGTAACGCAAGCTGCCTCGAAAGATATTGTCCTGTAACCTTTAATTATACGTATGGCTATAAGGCGTTGAACTCTGTTTAGCTTTTGTTGGTTTTTATTTGATTTTAGTGTAGTTTCCAGGCAAATGTAGCATAAGATATCAATGGCAGTAGAGCTCCGGTATATATTGTTTTCAGTGCTTGTTTGGCCTAATCCCCAGTTAATCCTTGCCCACTTTGCTAAAAGGTTTACTACTTTTAAGTTTTTTTCGGCAACATACGAGTGTGCTTATTGAGGTGAATTTTTCGTCTATTGTTACTCCCAGGTATTTTAGCTCACTGGCTACTTCGAGAGCGTCCCCGTTTAGGAAGGCTGTAACGGGTCGTTTTGATTTTTTTGCGTGAAATGTGGAGCACTTTAGACTTGGTGCTATTGAAGGTAACTTTCTTCTCGCGTGCCCACTCTAAGTTCTTCGTTGGCCGTTACTTCTAACTGTAAGCCGTCGCGTTCTCGAATTATTATCGTTGGCGAAATTTAAGACTTTAGTTTCAGTAGTGAAAGAAAGTCTTAATAGCGAGCCGTACTGGATGTTCCAGAAGCGTGGTCCACAGCAGGAGCCTTGCGGGCAGTCTCGTTTGACTTCTTTCGTAACAGCTGTAGTTTTTAATGTCATGGTTTCTCTTCTATCTGTAGAATAATTTTTTGTGAGGTAGAGTAGGGTTTTGGGACATTTGAAATCTCTTAATTGATTAATTAGGGCTGACCACCATGCAGCATCGAAGGCTTCTTGCACATCGATTGAGATCAATAGCATGTTTTTTTTTTTTTTGTAGACTGCCTTCTGCGAACTCTTTAACTTCCATAATTGCGTCTACTCTGCTTGATTGAGGTCTAAATGCATACTGTTTACTGCTTAATAGGTTTCTTGAGTAGACAAAGTGCATTATTCGGTTTATCAGAAGTTTTTCTAGTACCTTACCAGCAACGTTTATGAAACTGATTGGTCTGTATTTGCTAATTTCGTCGGCTCTCATTCCGGTTTGATTATGGCTATAATTTGAGAGCGTTTCCATACTAAAGTAAATCTTTTTAGGCATTTGTTGTAAACTGTTGTTATGAATTCAAGGAATTCGAGAAACTCCCTTATCAGTATATTCGCTGGTTATTCCATCCTCTCCAGGAGTTTTTCTTGGATCCATTGATCTTAACACTGACTCGATTTCATTAGTTGTAAATAAGTCATCGTTAGGAATGGCTAGGTCTGTTTCCATTCCTTGTCTGTAAGTTTTGTGGATTTCTTCATCTCATCGCCATCGGGAATAAACCTCTCCGTCACAATAGCTGCAGTTTATGCTAAATTTTTAGTGTAGGTTCCATCTGTTTTCTTGATAGTTGTCTTATTCTTGCTTGCTGCCAATTTATATTATATATATTTATATATATTTCAAGGATTCGATACGGTTGAAATTATACAGAATTTTTTCCATGATTCTGTTTTCGCGTTTGTAATTTTGGACTGATAGCTGTATTTGGCTTTATAGTAGTTCTGCCTTCTACTATCTCTTAAATCTTGGTTATTGTATGTTCTTTGGTATAGTCGTCTGAGTGCGTTGACACGTTTTCTTAGGACTGTTAGTTCATCGTTCCACCACGGTACTGATTTTCTTCCTTCGATGTTTAGCTTCTTAGTGGTTCTGAGATTAGACATGAAAATTCTCTTTTTGATGCTTTTACAAATATCTATAGATTGGTTTTATTGATGAGGCACTTGATGTTAATGCGATGGTTAGTCTTGCGTATTCCGTTAAAATTTTTTTACTGATGATGAAACTTAATATGCGATGATCAGAACAGCTTTGCTCGTCTTAGCATCTACATTCAGAAACCCGGGGTAAAATAGCGTGCGTTGTTTGCTTTTGTCAGATCAATGAAGTTGCTTCTTCTGGTATTTTCAATGAGGGAGCTTTATAGTCGTCGTTTGGTAAATGTTGCGAATTTGATGCTAAGAACTCTTTTAAAGTTTTACCTGTATTGTTTGTGCTCTCTGTAAACCATAATACCGAATGGCCTTTGCTATCTATTCCAAGAATTAGGCCGCGGTTCATGGTCAAATCCACGATGTTGCTCATTTTTTCTAAGACGTATTTTATGTTAGCTTGATAGGTGTGTGTGTGTGATCTGAAAATTGTGCACGTTACTGATCACTAACAGGAACTTTTCGGGGGAATAAACGTAGTTGAAAATCCGCACCACGGCAAGAGAGTGGATGGGAGAATCCCCACTCCGCAATCTTCACCTTCTCTTCCGTTGGTGTTAAAAATGGAATTAGAAGAGCGATCGTTGACTCTCTTTACAGCGGCAGTCCTTTAAAGTGTGACACACATCCTTTTAATCAGTAAACCCTACTTATTTCTTCCCTAATATTCCCGTCAGGGCCGATGTTCCGACAAATGTTCACACCCGTCGTGCATCACGGCTTCTGTTTCATCATCTGTAACACAGGGAAGGAGTCAATCTGCTTGAGCAACACGTGAGATCAACTTGCTGCTGCGTGGAAGATAAGCATTCTGTCCTTGGTACAGGTGACTTCCGCTAGGGGGCTCTTCAAAGAAGTGGGCCTTCTCTGCTTGCAGCAACAACCCTACTGGAAAATAAATAGCAGAAAATCTAATTTTGTATGAAAATGCCGATCAACAATTTCTTGTTGCTCCGCATTTTAAGTTGTTTTATGCGCTTATTTTTGCTACCGTTTACCTGCCCTAATAAATTCACCCAGACGGAAAAGAGTTTAACTGGAAATTTAAAGAACTCAAAGAGATAATACAGGGTGTTCGGGATAAATTTGACATATTTATAATTAATTATATTTTTCCGTAAGTTACATGTATTAACACACACTTCTCTTCATTTAAAAGTTTGGACCCTTCTTCATTCATATACAAGATGTCAGAAAGGATGGATAGCTGGAACCCACCTGAATCATGGAAGAGAATAACTTGTATCATGATGATTCGTGCCCGCCATCAAAATAAGGATATTACGACTGCTGCCCAATGCTCCCTGAATACAGTAAAAACAATCAGGCATGAACTAGAGACTTGCAATGGTGACTACGAGGATGTAGCAAGAAGAAAGATCCCTAGCAGACGATCTGATTGCGTTCGTACAGCAGAATTCCTCGCAAATCTGCAGGAACAGGTGTTGAAGAATCCTGGCATTGGAATTCGGGCTTTGTTCGTGGAGTTGCTAACTGTAGTCAAGCCCTGGATAACAAGGGTAGGCAATGGTAGGCCGTATGTATGGCAGCAGGATTCGGCCCCTTGCCACACCTCTGGGAAAAGTCAAAAATCGTTGTCTGAAAATTTCTACGACTTCACCAGTCCAAATGTTTGGCCTCCAAACTCCCCAGACCTTAACCCCATGGATTATTTTGTATGGGGCGCAGTTGAAAAAGACACCAATCGCACTTCCAGTAATACAAAAGCCCAGTTAATGGATAAAATTAAAACAGTTTTTGCGGCCCTTCCCAGGGAGACCAGGGAGAACATCAGCTTGTTCGAGGTTCCGAAGCAGAATTGAAGCTGTGATCGATGCTAATGGTGGTTATTTTGAGTAAATCTTGTTGATAGTATTGTAATTAACTCTGCCTGTAATGTTTTTTTGTCAATTCATTAAATTTAATAGATACAAAGAAGATTTTCTTTTTCCTTACGAAACTGTCAAATTTATCCCGAACACCCTGTAAGTGCACATGGTTGTCCGCAAACAGTCGCGACCTCTTGTTAGCGGTCGGATGCTGTTCTCTTCACTCTCTTGGTTAATGTCAGAAATCTTCGATGTGCCCTGCATGTCAAAGAATATATCTTCAGGCCAGGGGAAATAGATTTAGATGTCGGAAAGATGTCTTTTTTCCAAAGTATTTGTACTTTAGAAGAAAGTGCAAACACTTTATACGTATCAGTGTATATGCACCACGTATACACTGTACTGTGTAAGCGTGGAACATTCCGCACTTTACATCAGGGAATTCGGCACGGTGATTTTTTTAAGTCCTGTTTTCTGATTGCTCCACTTTTTCCTGGAATAATCCTCAGCAGTTTGTTCACATTCGACAGCGCAAAAATGTCCGCGAATAAAACAATAAAACAAGCGGGGAAACAATTCCTGGGAACAGCTCACACAAATCCCATCCCTCTTCCTTTGAATAGCTCTCAAATTTAAATCACCAATTCGCTGAATTAATCTCATTTCAGCTAATTAGATAGCTAATTTGAGAACGTCATGAATTTCTGATTAATTTAGTAGAAGTCACGGGGTTTATTTACTCTGGAGGCGTTTGCTCTCTCGAGCAAGGTTCGAGATTAGAAATCCTCGCCCACCCACGGTCCCTAACACGGGCTACACATTGAGAACACATTTTGGGTGTGATGGTCGTTAAAAAAAGGTGTAGACAAGGATAATTATTGCTCGGGTAATCCGGAATAAATTTACTGTCACGGTGTAAAAATGAACAATAGACGGAATCGGTAAACAAATTAATTAAAAATAAATTACTCATTATCACACGCTGCCCTCTTGCGGAAAATGCTAGCAGTTCAAACGAATTGTAAGCAAAAAGAAGTGAATCGAAAACAACTTCCAGCAGACAACAGGGGATTAGCAGAGTTCAATGCGAATCCAAAAATGCGACCAACATTTTTTTCTTCTGAATATTCTCAACGGGTGGAACTTTTCCGTTTATTTTTTGTAACCAATTCGCGAAGTAGTCAACTTTCGCCAACAAGCAGTTGGAGATTTAACCTTTCTTGCTTGGATTCTCCTGTTGCCAAAGTATTACGTCTGACATCCCCAAGCCATTAGTAATGTTCGTAGGTGTTTGAATCAAATCAAACTAAACGCCCACTAGCGCCCAAGAATAGCATTTGTACGCCCTCACTACGCTTAAAGTGTTGACCTTCAACGTTTTAACTCCAACATCATTCCAGAAGACGTCATTTCACTTCTTAAAGGTGTTAGCTAAGAAAAGAGAAACAGAAATGTGAAAATAAATAAATAAATGGCCACGAGAAACACAATGTGGCTTTTTTAATAAAACAAGGAAAAAAGTTCAAGACAAATGAAATATCATGAACCAAAACTGTTTCCTTCCAAGTGATGCTTATTAGCAGACGGCCTCTGCATACGAGAAGAAATATTTGCAATGATGACAGACGATAGTCGATTGCGCGAACAATTCAAAGATGAATTGAATCCGATGATGCTCCAATGCAGAAAGATCTCTGCGAACTTTGATCCCTCACATTTCTGATGGTCTTCGCATTCATCGTGACAACGTCGATAGTATTCGACTATTTCACGAAAGTTGGTATTACAAGACGGTTGCTTCGAAGCTAATCACATTCTACACTGGTGACGTTAAAGTGTCCGTCGCACGAGGGGATAAATATCCCAACAACTTTCGGATTATGATCAGGAATGGATTACGTTCGCTCTTTCGGCTGCCCAATCTGGCGAGTTTCCAAATGAGAAATAAAGAATTGCAAAGACGTTTTGATTTATCCTCCTAATTACATTCTCTGTTTACCTCTTTTACTTTCATTCAGATAATTGAATAAAGCGAGTGAGATTTAAAGATTTGGGGGGGGGAACTAATATTCTTTTAAGATAAATCCATTTAGATAGTGGAAAGAAACCGATAGTAATATTGGTGCGAACATGTTAATGTGCATAAAAACGTAGGCGAATAAATCTCGTATTGACATCAGGAAAACGGACCGCACCTGAGAATTCTTCAAGCAGTTTCAGGCCTGCACTAAGATGGGTGGGTGTCTCATAACGGGCGATGAACTTCATCCCCCCCCCACTCAAAGTCCTTCGTTCCCCAACAGAATTTCAATTTTCATCGTGATGAAAATTGAAATTGAAAAGAGCGATTAAAGCACTTCACATCAATGGTTTGTAGCAATTCATATAAAGTAAATTCTTCGTGTTGTATTTTTTTTTCATTCAGTTAATTTCATATTCATGTGCTGTCGATGGCAATTAATATAACTTTACAGTAGCGCACCCAGGATTTAATCTTGTGGAGGATACGAGTTGAGTTAGACGATTTGGGAATACGCATCGCATACGACCTATCACTAAGTATCTGCAATGTTTCATTAGAAATAGAAGACACGACGCAATATAAATTTAAAAAAAAATTAACTTTAATTAGGAAAAGATTTTTGGAAAATTTTCTAGTGTTTGTTTTCCTTTTTCTTTGGGGGGGGGAGGGTGGCACCTGTCCCACCCTCTGGGTGCGCCACTGTAACTTTATATTATCTTAAAAATACAGGATAGGAGGCATTGCTCTCAGAAATCATTTCTTGAAATGCAGTTTTTATCCCAATGCAAAGCACCAAATCAAAGTGTTTGCAGGTACGGAAAGCGGGATTATTTTAAATTACAGAAATGATTAAGGTTATGAGCAGAATCTGTTTCTTGCCGTTTTCCCTTAATTAAAAGCTCGTTCCCGGTAGGAAAAATCGACCCCTCCAGCACGAGATCGGCTGACACACCTTCATTTGGAATGCACTAATGAAGGACTTTTCATCTGAAGGTGAGCGTTCTTCCTCCTCGCATCCTACACCGGATCATTGCATCCCAAATTAGGAATAATGTATTTTAACTTAACCGTTTCGTATTTAGACTAAAACGAGGAAGTACGGAGACCAGTGGAACGAAACCAAAATCCTCTTTGTTGTGCACTAGACCACGGGACAGATAAGATTTACTAAAATATATTTTAAATTTATCAGCATTTAACCGCGCTTATTTCCTTGTCCCCTCCGCATCTCCTCCTCTATTTGCTGCCTCTGTACGTGCAAAAGCACAACACCCGTTTTGTTTTCCCGCTTCGTTTGTTTAAGAAGGTCAAAAACAAACCAAAAAAAGTTTCCGCCGGTTTCAGTTGGTTGAACGAGATGGCCCACATCACTTCGCACGCTAGATTAGTATTTGCATTCAGCTTGAATCTCAGTCAGAGCACATGTAACGACTGCCTAAATCGGACCAGCTCCATTCACTCACTCCTTTGTAAACAGAAACACACACGAGTACGCACGCTCAAATCGTGAAGTCGGCGAAGCGGGAAGATGCACGCATTTCTTGTAAAAGACCTTTTAGAGTTTATATGGAAAATTCTAAGAGCGCGAGTGGTTAGCGTATCCCCTCTCCGACGAAAAGGCGGCAGGTTCAAATTCCGCCATGGAAGTTTGCGATTGTTTTTAGGCGGGAGATGAACTTCATCGCCCGGTGGGAGGCCGCCTCAGCGCTTATTTGAGGCGTGAAGTGGCTTGAAAAAAGTTCCACGTTCGGTCTGGAGCAGGGTTTCCAGATTATGTAAAATAAATTAAAAATGCAAAGCATTATATAAAATTGATGAACATAGAAAAAATGGTCATCCCATCCACGGTACAAAAATGTACTATAGGTTTTGAAATAGCCTTTCGCGGGTGAGAGAAACAAAAAAATAAATTATGTGAGCGCCACTGACTTTAGGTTGGAAATATTGTACATTGGCCCCATTGGCTGTATGGATGTTATATAATCCCAAACTTATATAGCAAGTGGCATCAATAAGGAAGGCAGTCGTCTGTGCAAGATGAATTGATCCAACACCCAAACATTCTCACAATACCCTTGACCGCTGTTTGCTGTTTGAGCCGAAGTGCTTCACTGGGCCAATCAGATGTTTATCTTTAAAAAATTCCAACTTTTTGTGACATGAATTGTCTTGTCCGACTAAATAACAAAATATTACAATTCATCCAAAAATTGACTCGTACAAAACAAGAACTACTGATTGTACTAGTAAAATGGAAAATGTTTTACCCTTACGATGGAACAAGCATTAGAATTTTTTTCTAAAATAAACTTAGCTTCGAATCCTGGAAATCAATAAAATCTATCACTGAATGCACACGAGTACGTGCAGACAAATATTACTTTGGATTAGAACATCGCTTCTCATCTACGCACTGAAAGCCGTGAAATTTGGAGGAGGACGGTGCCTTCCAATTTCCGACAGCCATTACGACTGAAACGGTGTTCTCACTGCTTCCTTTGACAAATGAAAAGGCAGAACTCGATTTATTTTATTTTTTTATAACAAAACTTTGTTGAGAAATTCTTCGCAATTTTCCTAATTCACTTGGGTGTTTTCTTGAAAAACAGTCGGATTCAATGGAGATGATACGCCTTTCCATACACCCGTGTCTTGCTGATTGCCAGAGTCACTCAGGTTAGCAAGGTGGTGTTGGAGAGAAAGGTTTAGAGTTTATTTCGAATTTATAGCCCCATTCCCAAGATGAATTTCGAATTACATTGATACTCGCTAAATGCAGAATTATATGGCAAAAAGAGTTCGTTTTAACAATGCTCGTGCGGAGGACCCAATCTTTCTTCTAACCAATTAAAAATCATATTGCTTTGTTAGAACAACGTTGTGAGTGTTTCAGTGTTATTTGCGCTGAAGTTTAACTTAGAGCTGCTGAGTTCCTCTTTTTACACATCTCGATGGATTCTAGATCAGTTTTTGTATATAATTTGTAAATAATATAAAACAACGTTGGTTCAGTTTTGGATCGGATTGGGTAATTTGATTGAACTGCCTTTGACTGTGATGTTCTATACTGTAAAAAATAGATCGTGGATTTTGTTTAAAATTCACATATACAGTGTGAATGAGAATAATTATTCCCCATGCCCTGTACGTATGTCTCATCGTTATAACAGTGAAATCTCCTCAATCCTCCGAAAATATTCAACTCCAGTCATGTTTAAAGTACATTTTCGGTCTCATTTTGGAGACCGAATAAACGATTAAATTTCATTTTACTCGCATTTTAAGTTATCCTGATTTAGCTGAATGCTAGTAACGAGGACAATATATTCTCTCCTCTGAGCTAGCCACCATCATTCTCTTTCCTTCGCCCATTAACAGCTGAATATTCGAGCTAACTTCGTTTGAGCAACCCTTCTTGCGAAAAGGTAGATGGATAAAATCCTTCTCGTGGTTTTCCCTAAACTCTCCAATCTGTTCGAAAACACAATCACGAGATGCGTACTTTGTGCGTAAATTTAACGATCAACAACATCGCCCATTAGTAACAATCTCTTAGTAAACCCTTAGGAGACTGGGTGATATGCGTAAAAGTGTCATCCAATGGCGTGGATGGGATAAGCGTGATATAATCCTGAAACGCTGCTCAAGAGGACAATCATAGAAATGTTTTAAGCCAATGGATGCCTCTGATAAGGAAGGGAGAATCTCACAGCAAAGAGGATGAATTCATCTACTTGCATGTTTACGAAAGAAATTTAAATCACGCGTTGTAATGAATAAAATTCAACACTTGTGGTTTAATTTGCCTTTTCTAGCGAAGATCTTTCTTTCCCTCCGTCTGTTTTCTTCCTAAAATTGCAAATGCTAACTACCCACCCTAACCCGTTAATTCGCTAATCAGCGTGCATCATTCTGCAATAAGCAAACGTCCCAACATCATACCGAGTAGGTAAATGTTAATTGAACCAGATGCCCAAAATGGACGAGCCAAAGACGCAACAATATCCCTTTGAGTCTTAGGTTGAAAAATGTTTTTTGGGAGATTTGGAAAAATTGTCCCAAAAAGCCCTACTGAAGAGCTGGTTTCTTGATAAAGAAATTTAAAAAAAAAACAAAAACACTCCGTGGTAGTCAGCAGCCCACAGTGGCGAGCCCAGTGATTAACATCCTGCCTGCTTAATTAATTAGCATTCTGATGAATTAAGGGATGTTAATCCCTTAATTCAGCAGTTTCTTTGCAAATCCGAGGAAGGAATAAACCAGTCCGTCTTGCTGGAACAGTTCCAGTTATGAGTTCGACGATAAAATCGAATCTTTCGGTTTTAGCATTTAGAGAAGTAGATTAAAAATACCGTTGTCTAGTTGAGAATTAAAATAATAGTGGATTGAAAGATTAGTCACGTTTTGAATCCTGGAATAGTTAGTTATTAATCTCCTTCGTCTCTGTGTATTTCTGGATTCAAATTCAAAAAAATTAAAATAGCCAATAATTACGAATTCTGTTCATTTGAAAACGGACGGACTTGCTGATTAGCGAAGTGTGTGGCATGCGTTTTAGGGAGGTGACGAGTGGAGGAGGACTGGAGAACTCTTCTCGACTGTTCTGCCGACGTCAAACGGAGCCATGAGGATATCGAGCGACGAGAGTAGCGTAGCGTGAAAGACATCGTTTTCCCGTGCATGCACTGCTACTGCTGGTAGCACGGAAATGTCAACTCAAATCTCTCGACGTTCTCTCTCTGTGTTTCTCAAGGGAAGGAGGGGGGGGGGGATATTTAAAGTGCACGAGGGAGAAATGTGCAGCTAATGATAGTTGCGCCTTCCTTCCTTCCTGGGGGAAGAGAGATGCATTGATGACGTCACCGCCACCAGATAAGATTGCTTGATCGGCTGTACCGAGCGCCTCTGGGATGGCTCTTTGTTCGTAAGGCCCTTGAGGGGATGTTAGGCTCGGTGACTTTTCACTTCGCTCGACTTCTCCCTGTAGAACCGAAGTTCCTTCGCATCGCCCTCGAAATGTCAGAAAGTCCATTTGGACGATTGAAGACCGAAACGGAACCCTAACTCTTGCAAATTTAGATGCAGAACAGTGCGGGGCATCTTTCCGCGTTGTTAGCAAAAGTTGGCTGCGGAATGCTTTGTTATCTCAAATCGCGATGCGAGCTAATCTTTAGGTGCAGTGTTGGTCTCAGTGGACGTTAATGACTCGTTTAGCCTCTCTGTTATTGTTTTATTATTAAGCAATAGCATTGAATGAAAATCACGTGACATCAGATGCAGTTTTGGCTTTTATTGCACTTTGTATTAATAAAAAGTACTTACAAGAATAACAGCAGTGCTTGTAACCAATTGCAAGACTAAAAAGATGATCTTAGAAGACATTCCTTCTCGAATTTCGTTGAAGCGCTGTGAAACACGATATCGTCTATATTAACAGACGTTTCGAAACTAAAATTATTGTTCTAATACCAACTGGTTCAAATTGAATTCGCAGTCCAATGAGCAAGGCCTTGTACCTTATCCTTAAACAAAACAAGTCGCACTTTTACAAGACTATTTTTCAAAAGACCATCTGCAGTGATGAACCACAAGTCACTGAAAGGTACAAAGACGAGCGACGCACGCTAAAAAACTGAATCTTGGAAATCAGGTGTAGGTTACAGATAACCGACCTTCTACTTACCCAAGGATGTCATGTTAGTCCAGTCAGTTTCGTAGAATTCCAGTACACTTAGAGCACCAGGAAACATCCAGTTTTAAGAGATCCAAGAACCAATCCAACCCATGCAATGTGACGTAAAATTGTCATTGTTTCTATCAACACTGAAACCCTCACTGGATTTTCGCAACTGCACACGCGGCCTACTGAATTACAAGCTTTTATTTAATGCCGTCCTGGATCCCCTTTATTGGACCTGCCAACACCCATCCTATTCGATTCCCTGTTCAGTGAGATAAGTCGAGAACATTTTATGTTCCCGACCAATATCATTAAATGCATTAAACTCCGACCATTCATTAACGGTTTCGGTCAACTGCTGCACACGGGAAGTTCTGTTTGTCCATAAAAGCTTTCTCAGGTGACGGCAATCTCTTTCCTAATAGACTGTCTTAGGACCGCAATAACCCCTCTTAGACAACCAATGCGGGTTATTTTTCCACTGATTAAACACCCAGGATATTCCACCTTTTGAGAAACTAGTCCTTTTCAGAATTGTGGCTCCAGCCAGACTCCGAGCGATCCTCTGTTTTTCCCATTGTGATCAACACTGTTGACGATTGCTGACCATTCTTAAACAGTTGTCCAGAACACGTGACCAAGTGTTTTGCATATACGCTGCTTAAGTGACGTTTACGTGCATTTGCATAAAGGTTTCTAATGAAGTAGCCGATATGTGTTCGGGCCATTCATAATTTAAAAGGTTTTTTACCCAAAACAGAACTTTTTTTAAGATTGCAGAGGACAAATCAAACATCACTCCAAACAAAGATTGGATTCGAATTATGTAGTTTGCCATCATTACACAATAGGACAGTGAAAAGCGGTCAGGGAGAGACCAACATCCATCCCTTTATGGGAAACGAATAGACAAAATACTGTTTAATGGAAAATCCATCCAAGAGAGTATATCGCTTTCAAGAAAATAGCAATGATTTATTGAAGTTCATAAGAATAAATTAATATTATATTTATTAATTCAATGATGCCAAAATAAGGCCGCTAGTTTGTGTATTTCTGCAATAACTCTAGCATAACTAACTTTAAACGTCTATAATTTTTGTGCGTGGAAATTTTAATTGCAACGAAGCCCGCTTCGATCTGCTACGAAACGCCTTCGAGACGCTTCAAAGTACATCAAGTGTGCTACGTTTAAACAAAATTAACCGAGGGTTCGCTGACTTGACTGACTGCTCTCCCGAAGATTTATGGCGCATTCCCTGCAGAGATAATTTCATTACGAGAAAGATAAGGCTACGGCGGTGTTATCAATGGAGGTATACATAAAGATAAGCAACCTTGAAGGGGACTGTGGAGAAGCAGATGTCTTTGTTTGCGGTGTAATTATGCGAAACAGCGGCCCTTTCTTCGGCAGCTGTTACCTCCACATCGTAGACTGTGGTGGTGGCAGTCGGAGATCGATTTGGCCAAATTCAAAAAAAGGTTTGTTCTCCTCTGAGTCGCGCCCGCATTCACTGCGGTGTTCGCCAACCTCTGGCAACTTTTAGAAATTGTACTAACTGCTTAATAGATGCGACGCATGCGCTGTCAGAAGTACTTTATTCTCTAGATTTTGGGAAATGTAGTTAATCTTTTCAGTTTAATTTCTGAAGTACTTTCCGCAGTGTTGTAATGCTGTATCGCTCGAGAACTGGGAGTACTTAAAATGAGTTGTGGAATAGCAAGCTCGGGTTACATTTTTTTATTTACGGAAGCATCGAAGGCCCTGAGTGTTCTTCAGACTTCGTCTGTTGTGCGGAATGAAAACCCCCAGTCTACGGGAGAAAACCCCGTGAGACCAACCAACTCATATTCAATTGAAAATTTCCTAGTTAAACATTCTTCACGTCCAGGACAGAATTCGAACCCAAGCCTTTTCAACCAATGAACATCGTAGATATCGACTGAGCTGTAGAGGCTACTTCATAAATGAATATTGTGTGCGCCTTAAATATTTCTTTTGTTTGATTTCTTTTCTTTTTTTTTTCGCATATTCTTTATGGATTTTGAATTAAGACCTTCATGTTAAACATCTCATTACAAAACATGAGCTGCTACTCATTATTAACATCTCAAAGTGGAAAGTTAATAAAAATAGTTCTGCTCTGTCCCTAAGAATGCTTCATCACAAGTTCAGTTGTGCTATGGTGACGAGCAGTGTCACTAATCACAATCTCATCAGTTTCTTCGGAGGATCACAAAAAATCCTTCCCTCCAGCTTGTGTTCCTAATCCGCAGTGCGTTTTTGGTGTACATTTTTCGTAGTTATCACACAACATAGAATTCTAGAGCTCATCATGGGAGATCGTCCTACATTAGGAATCTCTCATCTCATCTTCTTTTTACCCTCTTTTACCTCGCGGTGTCGAGGGTTTATTAATCATCGGACCTCAAGCTGTTCACACGATAAGGTGGTGAGCTCTACGCCCCGCCCCGGTGTATCCTATGTCCGTAGTGTTGAGTTCTCAAGGCTAGTTTGCGGGATGAAAAACCTTAGATAAACTGGCCGAAAAAACCCTGCTGTCCACGCCCAAGACCGTCTAACTTAGCTATGGCTGAGGAGGATCCTTCAGTTCCTCACGTCACTGACGGGAATCGAACTCAGGACACTCCTTCCCAGGCATAGGGTTGCGAAGCACGTTGCTACTAGGCTAACCTCGCGACACATTACTAAGCTAACGTGCAAATATATTTTTCGACATTTCATTGCCGGTGTTGTTCTCTGATTGGTTGGTCTACCTGCTGGGGAAACCCCAACCATCACCATATGAAGCCGGCTAAATGAACTTCGGCTGTCATGACGATATTAATGACGATGGTTTGTATGAAGCTTAGTTTCTTGGCAGTGAGAAACCTTCTCTCCCAGAGTGGTCCGGGTAAGGTAACGAAGAAGCAAGTGTCTTCCACGCATCCAATAAGCGGGACAATGAACGCACACCGGGGGGGACCTAATCAAATCCCATTATTCATTGCGAGTTCGACGTAAGTTCTATCGCAGCGTCCATTTCATGGTTAGAAAGGGTTTTGTAGTTTGCCACGTGAGGAGTGTCATTTGTTAACTGTTAGTAACAGACATTATCGGCGAGGACTCACCAATTTAAAAAAAAAAAAGTGGCGGGATGTTATGAACTAAACCACGCAAAGGATTTAGTTTTTTAGTTGATTCCCACCCAAAATCCGTTTAGTTTGCAATGATCTTTCAATTCTTCGTTTTTCTATTTATGTCTTCTGATTATCAATTTTATCGGTGGTTAATTGAGATAATTTTTCTTCATCGAATTCATTTCAACTATTTGATCATCGTCAGACAGAAAAACTAATCTTTAATTTAAAATTTTCCAGAAGGACGTAACCATGGCAGACTAAAATGCTTAACCTTTGGGTGTATGTACTCTAACACTGACAACTGGATCGATGGACGTATGACTAGTGCGTTCTTCAAATTAGGAAAGAAAGCAGTGCCGCCGATGCTGCTACGTTTGTTGAAGGGTTGGATACGAGCCAACGTACGTACAACAGACCTGTGCCTCAAGAAACGGAACCATCTGACACATAAAAAGATGCCACAATGAACTTCACACACACACGCACACCTCTGGAAGGATGGTGGGGTCATCACTGGACGGGGGCGCAACAGATGCCATCAGCAAATTTTTAAAAGGTTTTATAATTCTTTACAATTATATTGGCCCACAACTTACCGAAATTGATTGTTCGTAACAGTGGCGGCTCGTGGCTTGAAATCGTGGGGGTGCTGCAACTTTCGAAATACACATACACATTGTAAGTATACGTGTTTGGATAAAATATCAAAATTATGGTAAAAATTTAATTAAAGAAAATAATAAACATGAAAAAATATTGTTTCTTATCGATAAAATTATACAGTTTGATATAATTCAAAATTACTTAAAATTAAATCCATTCCTTTAATTGTAATTAAAGGAATGGATTTACAATTTTTGGACATTAAAATTAAATCCTTTATTTTTAAAATCTTTATTATATTTTTAAATTTAAAATTATATTTAAAATATTTTTAAATCCTTTATTTATAAATCCTCACTATGACGTGCATATGGTTATGCGCAGCTGCCAACATCCTTCCCCCTCCTAAGTGCTACAAGAGGGATTTTTATTATTTTTTATACAAAATTGGAGAATTGCATAGGATTGTTGATGATAAAATAAAATATTACAAGCAAATGTAAATAAATTCATAAATATATTTATATATCGAGAAAAATTGGAGGTGTTGCAGTTCCTTAGTGCCTATGCACGAGTCGCCCCTGGTTCGTAATACACTTCAGATTACCCGGAAGTTCTGTCAAGTCTACAGACCAAACACGGAACTTTTTTCATGCTATTTGTGTCCGGATGTCCGAGCCCATTCCGGGATTCACACCCACAGCCTGCTGGTCGGAGTGCGGCTGTGCTGCTCACTCGGCCAACTGAGTGGACTCGAAAATAAACTGAATAAATTCGGAAATCAGGTTTCTGAGTAACAGTAAATAATCAATAAAGAAAAATTTTATATATAAAGAAAAAGAAAAAGAAAAAAATCAATAAAGTAAATAATCAATAAAGAAAATTTTATTATTGCAATAAAAAAATTTTAATTTTTTTTATTGCAATAATAATAATAATTATAATAATATGCTCGCTTTATAAAGACAAAATTATTTAGTATCATTATTATTCCCGTGGGTGTAATGTGCTTGTTTTGTTCAGCAGGTTCTGCCGCTCATCCTGTCCGCTGAAGAGAATGGGATTGGCCACGAACCGCAGTTCTGTGCTTCTTCCGGACGAGCTTCTCTCGGAGGACGTCTTTCAAGAGGCCGAATCGGAGACCGACCCGGTTCGCATCTTATCGCACTCGACGCCTTGGGACTCCCCCGGTCACGTGGTCCTCGCCGTGATAATCATCTTCGTCATATCGCCTGTGATCATCTGCTGCAACGCCTTCTTGGTGATCGCCATTCGTCGATTCAAGAGGTTACGAAACGCCAGCAATTACTTCCTCCTGTCGCTGGCGTCAGCAGACCTCGCGGTGGGACTGCTTCTTCCTTTCGGATTGTACTTCGAGTTCTCCCGACCGAAGATCGAGTGTGTGGTGTTGTGTTTGCTGCCGTACTGCGTCCTCATCCTGGTGTGCGGTGTGTCGATCCTCAGTCTGACGGCGATCGCTTTGGATCGCTACACCTCCCTCGCGTCTCCTCTCCGGTACAACAACATCATCACCCATCGTTCCGTGGTCCGTTACATCGCCCTGTTCTGGCTTTACTCCCTCCTCCTCAGCACCACCCCCATCGTCTACTGGTTCTACTATTCGAACGACGCCCGCGCCCCCTTTTGTTCGTTCGACCTCGTCCTGTATCAGGTTCGCATCTTCCTGTTCTTCGCCCTCTTCGCTCCCTGTGCGCTGATGGTCGTGGCCAGCTACGCGTACGTGTACGTCATCGCCCGCTACCACGCTCGGGCCATTTTCACAGTGGAGATCTCGTTCCGCCAGCAAACGAGGGGAAGCGTCCTCGAACCCAGGTACGGCCAGACCCTGGCAGCCACTGTGGGGTTGTTCCTGGCCATGTGGCTTCCGTTTCAGGTGTGCATGTTGGTGGACGTGTTCCAGGATACCCACGTGCTGTCCGGGAGGACCACATTTTACGTGGGGGTGGTCGCCCTTAGCAACAGTGCCATCAATCCGTGGGTGTACGGCTACAGGAACTCCGAGTTTCGCTACGCCTTCCTGCGAATCCTGGAAGACATCGTCCCGAAACTGAGCGACACCATCCGGAGGCATTATCCCCAGCCACGCAGCACCGGCGGTTACACGAGTTGTGCCTCGCAGATCAGGTTCTGTCAGTCTCCGAACCGCATGCAGACCGCCACGGACATTCTGCACACCACCTACCTCCATCCTCCCGATGCGACCGCTGAAGCGTCGGGGGTTATAAGTCCGTTTTTATCCTCTCCTTCTGTCGCCCCAAGTGCTGTAGTGGTCGCCGAATTATGAAGTTATTTTTGGAAGAAAGCTGCCCACAGAAACAGCGACATGTTTGTCTCTCCTGCATCAAAATCAAAGTTCATCCGCTGTCTTCCAGAACTGCCTCGACGTAACCGAAGTCGTCTGCTTCTGCCACGAGGAAAATCCACGTGCATTTGGACCATTCGGTGACTTTTTAGGAGACTTGCGTCATTATATGCTCCACAACCAAGTTTATTTCTTCACCCGTATGGAGATATTTCCCTCTCCTAGCGGACTTTCTATTCAATCCACTAGATGGCAGTCACAATCAACCTTACGACGACTGCGAAGAGGCAGAATGGTAGATTTTAATATTGTGAACATTCTTTCTAACCCCCCTCTCGCATCCTTACCTTGTAATTATTAATGTGAAGGATTAGCAGTGAATTCACGAGTTCAAAGTAATTCTATCTCACATCTAGAATATTCGAAATCAATAAAGAGGCCTTAAACAGCTGGTTGGTGTGACCATACAAGACTTACATCACTCACTGTGGCTGTTATTGCTCGTTATTGCTGTTATTAGTTAGTTTATTTACTTCTACACACACACACACACACACACACACACACACACACATAAAGCACACGAATATAAAATTCAGCATTTGAATCGAAGAACAACCAATAAAAACTTGGCTTTGCACAATCACTATCTTTAAGCAATCGCCAAAGAAAAATTCAGTTTCGAATAATTTCAAGCACCTTCACAAGTCGCTAGAAAAGAAAGAAAAACATGTTTGTACAAGAAGGTGATTTCGGCTTCATCAGATTCCAAAGACGAACTTTCGTCACTTGAATCTCGAAGCACCTGGAATTCATTTTGGCCAATTCGCGTTTTTTATGTTAGGAAACTAAAGATATAGTAGTAGGAGCGCTATCTATATATCATCGACATCGTAGCGCCATCTACAATAGTAGTTAAAACTATTGCTGTTTTACTTTATCACAGCAGGTGTGATGGTCTGAGTAAAGTACAGACTGTCTTCATACACCTTTATCAGGGCTTCTCAGATGAGAGAAGCCCTCGCGCAACCAAGCCATCAAAACACACACAGAAATATACATTTAGGAATAAAGACTGCTTTATCCTAAAGGTATGGTTATGAAAGCCAATCTTGGCAGAAAACTAATGAGGGACTGAAAGTACCACGTATTATGATTATTATTATTATTATTGATCTACCAAGAAGTAAGTTCAGTGTAGGATGCTCACTTCTCGAAAAGTTCTTTTATCCCGAAACGATAACGCTTAGGTATCTGTGAGCCCTGTGGAAATAGCTTCCGGAGGAAGCACCAAACGGTCAGAAGAAAGACATGTTTGATTCCAGTCGCCTACAATAACAGGACGTAGCATTCGTTTTCCGTGATCTCTTGCGTGAAAGTCTTGATTCATGGATAGCCTTGAGCTCACTCTCAGCGATGGCCGAAAGGTCAGCTGCTATCCATCTTCAAAACGTTAAGGCTAAAGAAGCTCCACCTTTGGAAATAAAAAGGCATTCGAGTGTTATTTATTTATTGTTTTATTTATTTAAATATATACAGCCTTTGCAGCCAACATTTTTCATCTACGATAACAGTCCATAAATTGACGAGAACGGTGGAATCGGAAATCATGGGATGTCGCGTGCCATCCCATGAAGATGAAAAACGCGATGAGGGAACTAACGCGTATCAGTTGCAAAAACCCTCAGAAAGGTTCTTCGAGTCCTGGATAGGATTCTAACGTAGATCTTTCAAACAGAAGGACGAGTAACTGAGCTGTGAGTGCAAGAGAGGCATCTCGGAGAAGTTCTTCGCAAACGATTTGGTGTTCTCTGAATCCGCATAACGTACGGGACAGTCCCGTGATGAATGGTGTCGTCTGAGGTTCACTATTGTTAGAATTTTTAATTAACGCTACCAAAATATCTGGGCATGCTTCGGTGGTTCGCCGTGGAGCACGCGGAACAGTTTTTGTTTTTTCATTAAACGTATCGGAGGATTTTTGCCCATCTTGGATGCAGCAATTTTGTTAGTCTTTTTCTAACTAATCTTCAAAATTAAGCATTTGCCTGTTGCGGCTTCACTGGTTTTTCCATCTTGTGGCTGGTCTTCTTCTTATTCTCTCTCTCTTTCTCAATCTCTCCCTTTTCTTTCTTTTCATTTACGTCATAAATATCTATTTCTTTTCTTATATGGTCTTCATTTCTTATGTGGTCCACTTTTGTGCATCCTTTGATTGCTCTTACAAATCTCATCTCTGCAGCTTGAATTTTACTTTCGTCTTTTTAGCTGTTTCTGAACCATCTAACAGAGTGGAAGTGGCCATCACTTTATAACATTTTAGTTACGTTTCTCGTCTCCTTTTTCATTCGGTGTCCTTTTAATTATTCCACAGATTTTCTGAAATTTCTTTTTATTTTTTCATCTACATCTTTATCTTTTAGATATGTTGTTTTGCAGCCTATATAATTAAACTGTGTCATCCGTTCTGTATTTTCTCTAATTATTTGTGATCTAACATGATCTCGACCCTTAAATGCCATGATTTCGTTTATTTCAATCTCTTCGGCTAATTTATTACCTAACTTTAACTGTTTTTGTACCTTTATATAAACTTTGTATATCTTATACCAAATGTAATGGATATCCTTGTTTTTTCATTATACTTCATAGTTCCATATTTCTTCATATTCCATAGTTCTCTGTGTATTTTATTATAATATTTCCCGTAATCTAATTCAAAGGCCCTTTGAGTCTAAATTAAATTCTCGTCTTTTTTTTTTTTTCAATATTTGTTTTAGCACATAAATATTGTCTATACACGATCTTCCATGTCTGAAACCATTTCGTGCTTTTGACAGTAGATTATTTGCAATATTTCTCAGTCTTTTATTCAGGATTTTACTGTACATTTTATGACCTGTATTTAATCAACTTATTCCTCTGTAATTTCCACAATCGTCTTCTTTCTTAAATATCGATATTAACCTTAGCTTTTAACCAAACTGATGGAACCTCACATTCCCTCCAACATTTATTTATTCATTTTAAGAATCTGCGATGTGAATATTCTTCGCTATATTTCCAAAACTCTGTATTTATGCCATCTAATCCGGTTGTTTTTCTGTTTTTACTACGTTTAGTTCTTCCAATTTTATTCGTTTTATATCAGTGCTGATTGCTCCATGATTATTTTCTGTTATTAATGTTTGCTCACACCATAAATTCTTATAATGTTCTACCCATTGTTTCTCTTGTATTATGTTGATGTGCTGTATCTATTTCTTCGTTGTTTAATTTCCTTAATGTTTTGTAGGCTATGTCTTATCTTCCATGTATATCTTCTTCTAGTTTATTAAAAAAATCTGTCCCAAGCAGACTGGTGAGCTTTCTGTACTACTATGGTTTTAGCCATATTTCTTTTGTTTTTGTATATTTCTTCCGTTTCCTTTGTATGTTTTTGAAGCAGTGATTTGCATGCCATTTGTGTTTCTTTTATTGGATCTATAATTGATCTATAATCAATTATAGATCTTTCTTCTGCCATTCCAAGTATATTTATTTATACTTTTTTGAAAAACAAAATATTGATCATTTCAAAATTAGTCAAAGTACAGAAGTCTAATGGTTCCTGACCATTATCATTCGTGCAAAGATCTCCATATTTTCCTAAGACATTTGGGATTGGATTATTGGAATTATTATTGGTCATTTTG
Source organism: Typopeltis vanoorti (assembly GCF_054136105.1). Taxonomy (NCBI): domain Eukaryota; kingdom Metazoa; phylum Arthropoda; class Arachnida; order Uropygi; family Thelyphonidae; genus Typopeltis; species Typopeltis vanoorti. Next base: position 2,632,727 of record NC_143558.1, read on the forward strand.
TTAAGTGTAATAAATGTATTAATGAGCAGAGTTGTTCACGTATATCACAAAATTTACATTAACAATTAAAGTTGTTTAATTTTAATTTTATATTTTTTTTTTTAAATATAAAGACTGAAATAGCGATTGAAACTAAAATAATTCTCGCTGTATGTTTGTCGGGGGTTTGACTGTAAATCAAGAGTACAGTTTACAGTCAAACTAGTAGTGAAACTAGGGATAAAAGAACATGGATCTCTCTCTCTCTCTCTCTCTCTCCTCGATTCAGTCTGACTAATCATTTCCGTTTTTCCAGTTTTATATAATAATAAGAATAACAAATTTTCGATATTTAATCCGGATTCGATACCAAGTAAAATGACAGCCATTTAATGACCAGGAATGGGAGAACTAATTCAAGCTGAATGATCTTCGAATGCATCCGGACACAGTTTCGCGATGTTATCTAGTTTGTAATTATGAACTGATTTTCAGGGCGAGCCATACGAAGAGAGAGCAGTTTGCTCGGTGCAGCGCAGGCACTTGAAGTGTACGAAGAGTGGAGAACGTTCCTCGCGAAATTTTCCTCTAGTTAGAGTGGCTCATTTCGCGAATGCACGAATATCTGCGTCCGCCATCTGCCGTTAGCAGCTGCTGCTCGCTGTTTCGTATTTTAATTTGGGCCTCCGTCTGCTCATTACCGAGGAGAGATGACCAAGTAAGATGACACTCGCGAAAACTCTCCTTCCTGCGACTGTTTAATGGCAATGCGGCCTCGTTGCACTGCCATTAAGCACTTCCGCTACCGCTCGTTATTCGGGCTCTTTTCGGAGCCCAAGTGACCTGTCGTCTCGTCACAGAAGCAGCCCTCGTCCACGTTTGCTGTTCTATTAACTCACCGAGGATATTTTAGCACGCATCGCGCAGCATCCGAAATGATCACATTGGAACTTCTGCACGCTGCGATTATTATAAAATTATGTTAAAAAATATATATATATATATATAAAATATCCACTTGGAAAAACAATTGGATGACGTCATAAATATTTGGCCTTTCCTTGCGCCTCTGACGACAGCATTTTCACATTAACCCCTGCGATGGTTAACTGGTGAAACGACCACGTTGATGAGCGACTTTGTGGCATGCAGACTTGGCTACTGCAGTCTTTCCAGGCATTCAAAATGTCTTCAGTAAAATGGTATTATAATACTTCATTAAAATCTTGATGTTAGAACTGCATATTCTTAATTATTTCTTAATTATATGATAATTATAAGGTGAGTGTGACATTGCAAGGCTGGAATGATTCCAGTAATACGATCAGTCTGTTAAGAGCCTAACAAGTTGATTACATGCAAGTTCTTTTAATTCTTCCATCTACATGAAGGAACCGAAACTTGATATGAAATTAAAAACAGGCTTAACTGGTGGGCGTGAGAACAGCACGGAGTTGAGAAGCAAAGATATGAGAATTCTAGGAAAACGTAGGGGAGGAAACAGATGCCATTAGGGGCAGAATCACATTAAAATGAGGATATTACGAAAGAGCGTGACATTAAGACCCTTTAGGATGTGTGAGCAGCGCTAATCTAAAAGGGGGTTTGGTCACTTAAACAGAATGGGGAAGGAATGGTTAACAAAACAGGTGTTTGATGCCAAGATGGCAAGAAAAAGACCCAGGGGAACACCAAGATGTAGGTAGATTGATAAGGTAAGAAATGCCATAGAAGACCCTGATATATAAGATCCTAACCAATAAGGGAATGATTTGGATGTTCAGTTTGGAGAGAAAGCCACATATAAAATATACTAAAGTGATAGAAGAGAAACAGACCACAATAACCTCATCTGGTTCACTTAACATACGTAAAATATCGTTTTACATGTGTTATCTAAATATTCTTTTGTGCGGAAATTTATGGCCAAAAACGGGTGAACAGACTCTCTCTCTCTCTCTCTCTCTCTCTCTCTCTCTCTCTCTCTCTCTCTCAAATTTTCCAAATAAAAAAAATTCTTCCACTTTGAATGAGACCTAGGTACTCACCTTCAGCTGAAAAGTCCTTACGAAAGTCCTTTGCATCTCATATAGGATTCTAACTCGGAGGTTTTCAACTAAGGAGCATTGGTGTCACTGGCTGAGCAACAGAAGCTCATTCTTTGAACAGCACAGCATGGAAGACCAGGTAAATGCTATTAACCTAGAGAGAGAGAGAGAGAGAGAGAGAGAGAAGAAGAATTAGGAAAACTTTGATTGCATCTTAGAGATACAAGTTCAGATGAAAAAGCAAGCACACTTTATTTATGATCGGAAGATGCCATTTCTTTAGTAATAAGCTGCAGATTACTGAATTTTCTTTTATATGTTAGTTAATAAATAAAAATTACTCCACGACGTCTTCAGATAGCGAGTTTAAATAAAGCGACTAAGTGTGCTGTATAAGAGAGAAAAAATCAGCTGTGCTCACGTTTTCAACCCTAATCCATAAGACCAACTTCAACCGATTCCCCAGTTTGTCGAATCTAGAAAGTCGGACCTGTAACTCAGCAATTCGAGAAAATGGACCCCAGAATTCGCATTATTTCCGATAATAAGATATAGTGCTAGAGACCACGAGAGTTGTGTGCCGTACTCTCCTTTTCAAACGCCTTTGAAATCATTAATACGCTTGAATCAGCTATCGGCGGTTGCCAAGGATGAAGTCTGGCTTCACAGCGAGTGCAAAGTGGGAAGAAAAATTTGGAGATTAAAAGGAGTTCGATTCTTTTTCTATACAGAGCTGTCCTGTACGAGTACATACGAGGACACAGCAAATAATAATGATCTGAATATAAATATAAACCGATTTTGGATCTATGTGCTGGTTAAATAGATTACGTCCAGATGACGACTCTCGCCTAATGGCTCTTCTCAATACAGGCTTCCAGCAAAACATAATACCCCTCTCAGAAAATAAAAATTTCTGAGAGGGGTATTATGATGATCGTACCACCACCACTGACTGGACGGGTTGGGATAAAATCCAAGTAAAAAGTATTCGTATGCAGTAGATGAGATTGCTTTGTATACTGCTAGAATCGATGCGACCTTGTTTTCGTTAGCAGAAGCGCAATAAAAGAGAAACGAAGATGCATTCGATCGACCATTTGGGCGCAAACTTCCCCATTCCATCCAAGTGCCAATCGTAGAGAGTTGAGTGCGGACCCACAAGCGCACACGCTCCATGGCGGCTGCTCACGGGGAACGTCGGAAAGAGTTAATTCGCACCCGACCATTAAAACAACTATTGAGAAAAGATGAGCGGAAGCAGCTGGGATCAGCGGAGGAGATCCGCGCGTTAGTGAGATGGAGGAAGGCTTTTTTTTTATTATTTCTTCTCGCCATTAATACAAGAGAAGAAGGTTGTAATTGTGGCAATGGAGCTGGAATTGCCTCACCTGAGATGCTCTTTATTCTGTTTTCTTTGCTTACCCCACACACATAAGTAACAGATTCTCTCTCTCTCTCTCTCTCTGGTTTGTATTATTTCGATCAACAGAAAGACTTAATTTTGGTAGTTCTCTATTGAGAGAAAGGTACTTTTTTGTATAACACTTTTAAATCTAGATTGTTACGCAAAATAAATTCCGTGGATTTCACCCCCGCCCCCAATTTTCTAGAATTTCCTGAATCTTCTAAATTTCTTCATGTTTAATTTAGTCCAGTCCATGATTATTCTAAATATACTCGACTACAAACTTTTCTATTTAAAAATTTTTTTTTATTCTTCTTCTTCTTGGCTACACGTGTTAGGCAATTGTTTGCCTGTAACGTTTTCAATGGTTTAAAAAGTCTTCTGCCCATCTCCTCCTGGGTCTTCCTCTTGATCGGTGTCCCTTTAGTTTATATTTCCAGGTAATATTTGGCCATCTGTCCTCATTCGTTCTTTCCATGTGGTTTTTCCAGTTCTTTCTATAATTTGTGATGTCGTCTGTTATGTTAATTATGGATAACTGTTTTCTTATTTCTTCGTTTCTTATCTTGTCTATTGTTTTATAGTCTGCGAGTGGTCTTAGGAACTTCATATCTGCAGCTTCCACTTGTCTTTTATCTCGTTCTCCCCAAGTCCATGTTTTACTGCCATATTCCAGAATTGGTTTGGCTATTATTTTATATTAGTTTTATTTGGGTTGTTCTAAACATCTGTTTACTGAAGTGTCTGTTCAAAGTTCCAATGACTGCTAGGAATTTTTGCTTTTTATATGCAGTGTCAATTTCTCCATTGGGGCTTATGTCATTTCCTAGATATTTAAATTTGTTTCACTTGTTCTTTTACTTTGTTGTGGATGACATCGTTTAATTTCTTTACCTCGAAATTGCTATTGATTTCGTTATATTTATTGATATTTTCATATCATACTGTTCAATACGTGTAGATTTGGTCTTCATTTTCAGCAAAAAGAACTTGATCGTCAGCATACAAAAGGCTGGCTATATATATATATATATATATATATATATATATATATATATATGTGGTGATCAGCTTTTACTCGGTTGTTGTACATTTGAAAAAAATATAGATTTAATGACTATAAAACAGAGATAACATATAAAGATTTTAATGATAAATACTACTAGTTTCGGCATATGGCAGCCTTCTTCACGTATTTATAAAAGAAAGGAATACTAATAAACATTGAAATATCTAAACAAACTGGAAATTACAGGTACAAATTGCCTCACATAATCGATACATAAAAACGTTGTATTTTTCAAGTTGTTCCAACTGGCGTGCCATTGTTTGTTGCAATTGTGCGTGCAAGTTCACGTGAATGCCAATATTGAACAACTGCAGCATGGCTATCTGGGATGTTATAACTTAAATTGTTGTTTATGTGGACAGGGTTCAGCAGGATTTCCCTTGATTCTACAATTTTCCTTTCAAACTCATCATCACAGCGAAAGATATTTTCTGATCTATTCCAGCAAACGGAGTGGCTTTGTTGGTCATCATTAGGATTATTTGAAAAAAGAACATGACTGGATAACGCAGTTGCATGAGATCTTTTGTAAGAGATGTCTCTCTTATGCTCTTCTATCCGTTGTTCAATAGATTTGTTTGTTTGTCCAAAGTATGGGATATTGCAATCGCACCACAATTTACATACTCCAGGGTACTTAAGGTTGTGATGAGTAGGTTTTGGATGGCTGATTAGCGAACGCATTTTAGGAAGTGTGGTGAAGAAGGTCCTGATATTATATTTTTTAAGGACTTTAGCTAATTTTTTGGAGACTGTGCTAATGTATGGAATGGAGATGCTACCTTTAAAATTAATAGTCTCTGTAGTGCACTGCCTAGGAGGATCCAGAAGAAATATCTTAATTGTTTTTTCAGAGTATCCATTTTGTTTAAAAATAAGAGTGAGGTGATTCATTTCTTTTTGAAGTTCATCTTGTTCATTTAAGACTGCGAGTGAACTTCCTCATAATGTTCGCCTCTCATTACGCTCTCTACATCCTCTTATCCCACGCATCTATGGAGTCCCCAAAATTCATAAAGAAAACATCCCTCTTCGCCCAATTGTGGAAGGAATTGATTCACCTACATATAAACTTTCAAAATATTTAGCAAAGTACCTCAAGTGTTTCTCCAATAAATCTTCATCTTTCACCAAAAACACCACATATTTTGTTTCTCATATTAAAGATATTCCCATCGATGAAAATGACATTCTAGCTAGTTTTGACATTATATCTTTATTTACTAACGTTCCTACGGACGAGGTACTTACATTACTACAGGACAAATTATCCAAAAAAATGTTCACTTTATTAAAGCATTGCATTCATTCTGGTTACTTCAGATGTCAGGACTCCATTTACCAACAAAAACAAGGCCTGGCAATGGGCAATCCTTTGTCCCCAGTGCTAGCTAACATCTTCCTTGAAGAGTTTGAAAAGAAAGCCATATCTTCCTTCTCATTTAAACCAAAAGTTTGGAAAAGATATGTTGATGATATATTCATTATTTGGAATCACGGGCACACATCTCTCACAGATTTTCTTCGTCATCTAAACATCCAACATCCTAATATAAAATTTACTGCTGATCTAGAAAATAATAACTCCTTACCTTTCTTGGATGTTATGCTTACACGATGCTCTGAAAGATTAAAAATCTCTATGTACAGAAAACCTACGCATACCAATAGATATCTGCATAATCTTTCTCATCATTTTCCACCACAAAAACTTGGAACTATATCTACTTTAGGACACAGAGCACGTTCTCTCTTAAATGAACAAGATGAACTTCAAAAAGAAATGAATCACCTCACTCTTATTTTTAAACAAAATGGATACTCTGAAAAAACAATTAAGAAATTTCTTCTGGATCCACCTAGGCAGTGCACTACAGAGACTATTAATTTTAAAGGTAGCATCTCCACTCCATACATTAGCACAGTCTCTAAAGAATTAGCTAAAGTCCTTAAAAATATAATATCAGGACCTTCTTCACCACACTTCCTAAAATCCGCTCTCTATCAGCCATCCAAAACCTACTCATCACAACCTTAAGTACCCTGGAGTATGTAAATTGTGGTGCGATTGCAATATCCCATACTTTGGACAAACAAACAAATCTATTGAACAACGGATAGAAGAGCATAAGAGAGACATCTCTTACAAAAGATCTCATGCAACTGCGTTATCCAGTCATGTTCTTTTTTCAAATAATCCTAATGATGAACAACAAAGCCACTCCGTTTGCTGGAATAGATCAGAAAATATCTTTCGCTGTGATGATGAGTTTGAGAGGAAAATTGTAGAATCAATGGAAATCCTGCTGAACCCGGTCCACTTAAACAACAATTTAAGTTATAACATCCCAGATAACCATGCTGCAGTTATTCAATATTGGCGTTTACGTGAATCTGCACGCACAATTGCAATAAACAATGGCACGCCAGTTGGAACAACTTGAAAAAATACAACGTTTTTATGTATCGATTATGTGAGGCAATTTGTACCTGTAATTTCCAGTTTGTTTAGATTATTCAATGTTTATTAGTATTCCTTTCCTTTATAAATACCTGAAGAAGGCTGGTATATGCCGAAACTAGTAGTATTTATCATTAAAATCTTTATATGTTATCTAGGTTTTATAGTCATTAAATCTATATTTTTTCACACATATATATATATATATATTATTATTATAGCTTTCTTCCATTATATTTGCTATTGCTTATGTGCTGGCAGGTTAAATTCTATTCTTTTTTCTATAATTTGTTTGAGTGTAAATGTGGGATCTGTGCAGGATCTTCCTTTCCTAAAGCCACATTGTTCTTCTCCAATAATTTCCTCGATCCATGGTGTTGATTTACTTTTAATTATATCTATTTTATAGCATGTATTTAATAAGAATATTCCTCTGTAATTTCTGCCATCTTTTCTGTTTCCTTTTTTGAATCTGTTCAGGACTATTGCTGTCTTCCATTCTTGTGGGATGTTTCCTTCTTCCCATATTCTGTTTAGAAATTTAATTAATCGTAATTGAAATGTTTTAGAGCTGTATTTGTATAGTTCTGAATTTATTCCACCTTCTCCTGTAGTTTTCTATTTTTTAATTTATCCAATATTTTCTTTAGATCATTTAACTGTATTGGTTCTTCATTGGTTTCTTGACGTATTACTTGTTTTATTTCGATTTGATTATTATTATTTTAGAAGCTGGGTGTAGTGATTGGTCCATTCTTTTGGGGAGGGGCCTTCTAATTGTAGATTATTATCCTTTGTTTCTTGAGTCATTTCTTTTTTTAAAATGCTTATTTTAGTCATATAAAACATAACTTTAGAAAATAAAAAAATATTAACGGAGTAAAGTTTTTTTTTAAATATTGAGCAATAGTATAATTACAGAAACATTCGATAACGCAATCTCTTTGTGAGAATCAGAAAGAGGAAAATCAGAAAAGTACGTCTTAGTATATTCCATTTGTTGGCTTTAACTCAAATAAATGCATTTTAGAAAACACTAAAAGACTACCAAGAAATAGAGTTTACCAAGTCTTCATTTTCATTTCCAAAACTGACACTTTTCCACATTTATTTTCTAATAATCTGTTTTTGGAATTAATTGACTCAATGAAATTATTAATCACACCTCACAACAGTCTTCTGATTGTAGAATGAAAGCCCTCTGGTGGCGATTTTATTTCTTTTAGTAAATAATGATACTTTAATATTCAGTACTAAATATTTCGATGAATAATTAAATTTTCTTCTGATAGGAGTTTGAAGCCCCCTCTAGTGGCAGTTTTATTTGTTGTTGGTAAATAATTATACTTGAATATTCAATTATAAATATTTCTTTGAATAAAATTAAATTTAATCTTCTGTTTATTTTCTAACAATCTGTTTTGGGGATAAATTGGCTCGTAGAAATTATTAATCACAGCTTATAATATTCGTCTGATTGTAGAATGAAGGCCCTCTAGTGGCGATTTTATTTCTTGTTAGTAAATAATGACACTTTAATATTCAATACTAAATACTTCGATGAATAATTAAATTTTCTTCTGATATGACTTTGAAGCCCCCTCTATTGACAGTTTTATTTCTTGCTGGTAAATAATGATATAAAGTTATAAATATTTCTTTGAATAACATTAAATTTAATCTTCTGGAAACTGATATCGGAAAGTTTCATTTGTGACGTCAGTTAACGAGAGTTTTAAAAATGTGCAGTATTGGATTGTATTAATGTGTATTTTAGGTAATTATCGTTTTCTGTCACTTCTATTTTTACATCTAATAATTCGCTTTAGTTTTAATGCTTATTTGGTGCTACAGATCATTACGAAGTGTGTTTTGGATGCATTTCTCAGCGGTGCTTGGTGTTAATGGAGTCGGGAACAGGAACTGCTCACACGTACGTGGCGTCTTATTTATTTTAGACACTAAGGCGGGCCTTCTTGACGCTGACGAATTAGATTAATGCGAATCAATGCTAATGCAATTTCAGGAAGTAGCCAAGACGGGGGAGGGAGGAAAATCTGTCAAGTTGCTGTAATTGTGAATTTTCTTCGCTGCTTTTCCACTCCCGTGATAATCTGCGAACTGACGGTAACACGTCTCGGAGAGATGACAAATATCCGTTCTCTCCGTCGTTTCTCTGGACAAGGAAGATAAATCGCGAATCGCCCTCCCTTATCGGAATGCTCGGTGGGCGACGTGGAAAGGCACGATTGGCTCCCGGCTGATGACGAAGGCTCTTGAAATGTCGGACCAGCAACCGGTGGGGGGTATAGAATGGAAAAGAAAGAAAGAATAAAAAAACGTGTTATAAAGATAAGCGACGCACCAGTTCCTTTCGTTCTCGGTGGAAGATATTCCACTACTCAGCACCAAATGCACGGGATCGAAGGACAGCGCTGTGCAGAAACCTTGTGTGTGTGTGTGTGTGTGCGTGCGTATTTGTGTGTGAGTTGAGAAAGCGAACTGCCGAAGACAAGCGAATAAATGAAACCGTCAGCCAGCACCCTGACCAGCCATCTGTCAAATGACATGTGGGGATTCAGCTTAAAGAGAAAGTGAACTTTCTCTTTCTCTTTATTTTCACTTTATCGTTCATTCTCCTTTCCTCTCTGTTTTTAGGTTTCTCGTTCTTTTCTGTATTTAAATTTTTCACTTCTTTCGGGACCAAATGTGTAGACCTCGATGGAACTATGTTGAGAAATGAAGGTGATCCCCCCCCCCAAAAAAAGTGCAAACTTCTTTTTTTACCAAACGTTTCAAACAACCCGGTATTGGGCATTAGGTTAATAGCCAAATATTATATTAGCAAGTGTTTTATATCCATTTGGTTGTATTTCATTTCTCATTAAAGGTTCTTGGTGATAAATAAGTCCACGGCTTTCATTTCTACATCGGGAACTACACATTTGACTCTATTCTTTGCTAAAGAGATGAGATCATCGTTTTTTAAAAAATCTTTGTATTCGTATTGTCATTTTTTAAATAATACTAGAGACTGTATACTCTATGCGAGGAGGGTTTGGAAAGTTCTGATAAACACCTAAAAAAATGATATTAAAGCAACTGATAGAACTACAAGAAAGAACATTATCTTAAAACCCTTTAACCCCGTGTTTCATCGAATTGTGATTATTTTTTTCTTTTTCCTTCTTGTGATTATATCAGTTGCATTAATATCACTTTTGTTCTGAATATCCTGTTGAGCGCACTCCATTCAAAGTGCAGTTTGCACTATTCTATAATAAGAAACAGTTAAGCAGTTCATTTGGCAGAGATATTAAAGATTTCAGTAGGCTCTCTCACATTTTAGTTCTTTCTGAATTGCAAAATATCTCCAAGCATGTTGAAGTTTAAGAATATTTTAAGCAAGTCACGTAGCTTAACAAAATCAGTACTTTCTTGTCTATATGCTAACTTACGTTACTATAAGTTTTAAGTAAAAATATGTTATATCTTCTTTTGTTCAATTACATTTAGAATTTGCTCCAATTATGAGGGAATAACCAATGGAAAACTGGATTTGAATTTCGCAAGTTAAAAATTAAATATCTCTGATCGTTATGACCAGGCAACGTTTATTGAAGTGGAACTAATTTGTCAATAGTTTTCATTCGGTTCACGTCTTTCTTTTTCACGTAGTGAATATAAAGAAATGATAGAGGAAGTGCCATCTGACAAAAGCTACAATTAGCAATAATAAGCCACAGACAACAGAACACTCTTCGTCTTCCTAGTTGCCATGGCATTAATCCAACTAGCACTGCATAATAAGAAACAAAACAGAACAAGAAAACCTGAGCGGTTTATCTTGTTACTGGACAATGAGCATAACAAATGAGAAGACACATTTAGGCTTCTTTATCTACACAGTAGGATGACTCCGATGCTGACACCGTATTCTTTCAATGAAATTGCCTTTCCTGCCTTTAATTCCCTCGTGTCAAGATCCTGTGCATACACTTCGTAATCCTGTTATGAAATTATGACTTGTAGTCATTTTGGTATCATTTTGCTAGCTGAAATTGTCAACGCATTCAGAAGTGCATGCGCTGACTTAATCCAGTTACAAGATCACTGAAAACGGCGAAAGGTTTATAATTAGGTTTCGCTACACTCGAGAAACTGTCTTGTCCTTGACAATAAAGATCCTCACCTTACTTCGTCAATCGCTTGTGATTGTTTGTAGCCGAGGATACCGGATGTCTGTTGGAGACAAAAGCGTCTTCTGCAGGAAGTGCATCAAACATAATTGCTTCTCGCATCTGAATTTCTTAAGTGCTTTGCTTGATCACAGAGAAAGCGGTGCAATAACTTTCTTAGCGAAGGAAATTTCCCTTCGTTCTCGTCCCAAAATTTTAAGTGAGAGGATGATGCTGAACTGAAAAGAATGATAAAAAATTAATGAGTTCCTAAAGAAATCGCGATAAAGGAAGATTAAAATTGCTCTTTTAGAGGGAGCCACTAGTTGAACAGAACCTGTGAAACTAAAAGAGAAAAAGACAAAAACGCTCTAAGAGAAAGAGGGGTAAAAAGGGGTGGGAATATTATTAGATGGAATTGTGATGTTCTTAAATTACTCACTTATCTCCTTATGCACATCTTCCCCATGCTTACCCTTCCTTTCCTTTTTACATAATATCCGTAAAAATCCTGGGAGTGCATTCACCAATCTCTTCAAAGAGAGTGCTTCTCTGCATTACAGCAGAGCGCTACTGGGAAGTTAATTGCTGGTAGAGCTTGTACACTGCTGATTTGGAAGCATTCCGATGATTTTAGCAAACAATACTTACCGGCGCAATGGATATGACACATGGAAATGTTAAGGGATGGAATAATGTTTTAGCTAAGGAGATTTCCCTCGTTCTAGTCTCAAAGTTTTAAATGAGGGGATGATGCTGTCTTAGATGTAGTCTTATTGAAGTTGGCGTGTTTTCGAATCGATATTCCTTCTTTCTTTTTCGATAAACATTTCAAGTTTAAATTAATCGCATTTGGACTATTTTCAAGTGTTTTTAACACGATCATCGGATATCTCCAGCGCAGGTGCGTCTCGGCCTGCTACTTTCTCATGAATGCCGCGCTCCATTTTGATCCTGTTATTGGCACGAACGACAAAAAATCTTTTTCCAGGGGATTTAAAGTTTCCGATAAAATTAGAAAGTCTCGTATCTTCCGCTGCAGAAAGGCGGGCGAAAGAGATTTAGTGACTTGCACAAAGAGAACGTTTATCCCCCACTCCTTCAATTTAATGCCCGAGGCAAAAGAAAGCCTCGTAACATCCGGGAGAATGGAGATAACTTCCTAAAAGGGAATGCGGTTAGGAGTTTATCGTTTTTCATTAGGTTTTGATCGATGTCTTCGCGTCAATGAAACTCCTTTTTGGACGCAAACTCTTTTTGTTATCTGACGGATTTCGGAACAGAAACTTCGGCTTTCTCTGAAGAGATCCGAATTAAGTTAATGCGGATCGACTTAACTAGTCTGCCATCACAAAATAGGAACTTTTTGAACGAGAAGCAATCGACATCTGCTCATTGATTAAACGGAGATCGTGATTGCACAGTTATCCGTTAATACTGTTGAGCAATTCGCGTTTTCTTTAAAGATGGATACTCATAGGGAGTTATCTTGTTATGATAATGCATCTCAGTGCAGTCACAATAAGAAGCTCCGATTCGATAGACCCCGCTTCGATTTCCCTCGTAGTGAAAAGGAACCTTCGGAAGGACTTCTAACAGAAGGTGAGTTGGTTTCGTACAAAGGAAAAAGGGGTTTTCTTACAGAAATCCTGTGAGTTTCATCTTGCAAAACATGCAAAGCAATGACAGAACACACGCGGTGACTTCAGCTCATCCTTTCAAAGAATGTGGTGCGCGAGGTAGTCCTACAAAAAAAATAGAAAATATGAAAATTCAAACTATGGCGGCGGTCAATTTGATAACGGATGCAAGTGAAAAATACACATTCAGTCCTGGGTTGTTTCCTACCCGATGTTATATACTGCACTAGTAAAATTATCTGACATTTTACTGTATTACAGTTCTGCTTACTTAATTCAACAAATTACATACAGACATGCGCACATCTATCAAATACCGCATACAATTAAAAAAGGAAAACGGTCTCTCTCTCTCTCTCTCTCTCACTCTCTCTCTCTCTCTCTCTCTCTCTCTCTCTTGGGTGTGTGTGTGTGTGTGTGTGTGTGTGTGTGTGTGTGTGTGTGCATCCATATTTTTGTTTGTTTATAACTAGACAAATATGATTCTATGTTTCCAAATGTGCATTCATCAGATCCTCCCCCTTAAGGTGCGCTCCTGTAGCACACTATCAAGAAAGTGGCATTTCGTTTTCATCTAGAAAGGTCTGAGTTCGAATTCCATTCAGGAAGAAGTAAAATCTTTATAACTAAACATGAGTCAGCCAGCTTCATATATAGATTTGGTAGAATTTTTGTTCCCGAAAAAATCCTGAGCCCACCATATGAGACCGAATATCACCCCATAGAAATAAACGGTTCGAAGGACGTAGCCATTTAACGCAAATAACATATATACTGCATATTGATCTCAACGTCTTACTTGCTTGGGTCATGGCTGCCACCAACCAATTTTCGTCACGTCTGTTGAGATGTGAGAAATCACCGGATGCCCACAGGTCAGGACCACTTTCCACAGCACTTGAAAATGTCGAGGCAGTACATGTCATGATCCTCGATGATAGACAAATACCAGCCACAAACATTGCAAAGACTCTGGGGATATCCAGGGAATGAGTTGGGATCATTATCCGCCAACATCTGGACACCTAGAAGCTCTCAGCGAAGTGGGTCCCCCCCAAATGTTTGAATCCCGAGAGAGAATGTGTGCTGTCATCTCACGGTATTTTGGCTCATTGTGAGAAAGCAGGTGCAAACGATTTGGCTCGCATTCTGACTTTTGATGAAACAAGCTTCATCGCTATGACCCAGAGAGCAAAGGCCAAAGTGAGTGGAGTGGAGACACAAAGGTTCTGCATCACCAAAGAATTTCCGAATCCAAAACTCAACAGGAAAGAATCTTGCCATTGTCTTTTGGGATATGGATGGTATAATCCTTAACAAGTACCTCGAGAAAGGTGAAACTGTTACGGCAGCAGTTTATTCAACAGCTCTGTAGGAATTGAAGGAAATAGGTTGTGGGAAATTGGCAGAGGTGTGTTGCTTGTGCAGGACAATGCACCTGCTCATACTGCTCATGAAACCCAACAGACAATACACAACTTGGGCTTTCAATGTCTGCCTCACCCACCCTATTCGCCAGACCTGGCCCCATCTGACTATTTCCTATTCCCAAATTTAAAAAACCACTTAAAAGGAACGAAATTTACTACAGATGATGCAACTTGTACAACAAGGGAAAGAGGTTTTTTCTCGGAGGACCGCAAATAATGCAGCAGCATTGTAACAAGAACCCTGTAAGTTACATGGTTCTACCTCAATTACTTCATGATGATTATCACAACTTTTTAGCACACCCTCGTAGATGTGTATAGATATTTTAGGAGGTTATAAAAAGTAGTTTCCAAAATTATTTCTTGAATCTGTTACCTCGGGAAGTTTGGAAAAAAAGACGTTAGTGCAGAATGAAAGCATTTTGGAAAGAAATATAAAACGTAATCGCTGCTAAAATCTCCGTCTTTTGAAAAATCGATGGAGATAGGAAGATTCTTGATTGTGTTTTTTTGTCTTCAGCGTTATTGTTTACTTAATTCCTATTTCTCTCCCGGTTATATGTTTAATGTGCACGATTTCTTTGCATCTCTGCGTAGTTCGGTCCTGAAGTGGCCTCACAATAAGTGATATTTTTTATCCCGTTTCCAGGGCCAAAGTGACTTTCTCAGACTTACTGCCCTAACCTGTGGATGTTCGTGGAAAAAGACGGTCCAGCTGCGTCGCCACAATTAAAGCCGATGCCCGAACCTCCAGCAAACGCCTCGATGCACGGCGTAAGTCAATAAAATGGAAATCCGGGCATCGGGTTCCTAAATATTACACGTCCGTCGCTGAAATTAATTCGAATCGACCGATGCTCGAAGTGAATGATGGATCCCCGCGCAGCGGAATCAATTCTGACGGCACTTATCGGCTGCTGATTACGCAATCGGATCCGATGATTGCAGAGCAGCGCGAGTCATCCAATCGCAGCTTCGTTCCTCAGTGTTATTTATTCGTTTTTTTTTATACATGCTTAAAAGTAGCTGCGTTCCGGGTGAGCTAGCGTCTCGTCCTGGGCGATCAATGCGATGCAGCTGATTAAAATCCACTTAGATTTGTCCGACACCCCTTCTTCGACTGTAATATCTCTCGGAGCTCCGCTCTTTCGTCGCATCACTGACGGCAGGCGGATTCTAGAAGGCAGTAAATACACGGTTACCAATTCGCCGATCTGTCGGACTCTTTTTTGCATGTTTAAGCGGAACTGAGGGCGTTTGAAGGAGAAAGTGAAAACGAAGATGGTTAAGATGGAACTGCGTGTTCACAGTGAAGGATGAAGAATTCCATCCCAATGGAATGATGTCTGCAGCAATTAATTGAAGGATTCGATCAGGTGCTTAGCATGGAAAAGAAAACATGATAAGAAAAATCGAATTTCGTTCAAAGTAAGTAAGGACTCTTTAATAGACAGCCACAATTAAACGAAACCTGCCCGACGAATAAACAAACTCGTCACCATGTTAATCACTAATCCTGCGATCTGCGGTCGCTACATTTGCACGTAAACTTTCATTCACTCCACATCCAATGCTTGAATAAAAGCAGACTAAAAGTTGCCGCACAATTCGTTCATCATATTAGCAAATTGGTTGTTAACAGAAACGTACAAACGCAATCAACGGTGTGTGCGTTTTAGAGAATGAGATATTGCATAGCCAGCTGGCTGGCCGAGTGGTTAGCGTATCCACTCTCCAACCAAAAGGCTGCGGGTTCGAGTGCCGCCGTGTGATTGTCTGTGGAAATATTAGTTGCGGTGGTCGAAGTTAGATGGCGTTAGTGTAGTTGCAGTCAGTTGGTGGATTGTTATGGTTGAGACAGAGTTATAGAGCAGGTGCCCTCCCTCGATGAGTCTTTGGAACTCCATGGAGGTGTCAAATAATAATAAAATAATAATATTATTATTAAAACTCCAGTTTATCCAATCTGCTCCTCGGTTGTTTAGACGAGGGTTTCCCAAACTGTGTTCCGCGGAAAGTGAATCCGTGAAAAATTATCAAAATCAATACCAGCTTGGAATGGCTTTAAATGCTGGACTTGACTCAGCTGCCGCGGTTGTCGACACTTCCCAGCTTCAGTGAAGTACGGAGGTATCTATTCTAGGAAACGTGCGGTCACAAGCAAGGTTCAATGGGATGCCATGCGGCCCGGCACGCCTGCAGTGTGCGCTGTCGCATTTTTGCGATGCGATACAGCCTGCTGCGGCGATGGCGCGTGCTTAGCTTAACATTGAATACGAGACCGACGATACTCGACTCTAACCGAGGTGTTCCGTTAAACTTTCTGGATTTGTGAAGTGTTCCGTCGTGGAAAAAGTTTGAGAAACGCCGGTCTAAACAACTCTTGTTTTTGAAGAATTTCTGCCGTCCTTTATCACGTGATTCCATTTCCCGCCTTATTCATTACACAAATGACGCAGTTTTGAAACCAGAAAAATATCGTGGAAATGAAGTTTGGACTTTAAACTTTCCATACCAAATTCATTTCGTAGCTTTAATAACTGCAGATCAAAATAACTGAATTGTGTTGGTGATTTCACGAAATTCAGTCCATTTGCTCTGATATTCGCATAAGCGTCCTTCGTGGGGTCAGGTCAGCTGAAGGGTCAGGCGCTGCTGTAATGACAAGAACGAGTCTGTTTTACACGTGGCAGACTCGTCAGTCTCGTGTTAAAGATAAATGCGAGCAGCTCACGTCCAATAGTCGCGAGAAACCAGCGAAGCATCCCGTCGTAAAAGGTTGGATTTCCGTCTTCAATTTTTATTATTTGGTTCTTCGGGATACGGCAAGTACGACGTGTTACATTTTGTGCAGTGCCCTGTCGATCTTGCCGCAGTAAATTATTCGTCCTTCCGACGCGTATCAGCGAGTTAATCCTTAGAGTACCTTCGGCTACCCACGCGCCGTCGAAAAGTTCGTGCAGTTGGCGATGCCCAGACCGTGACAAAACCTCTCTCGTCACGGTCCGTAAAGCAGAAGAACTGGCGTGAGATATGAGGACTGTTATCTGTCCGGTCGCCATGGTAACATCGTCCAAATGATCGTGGCTAACGTCTCGGAATGCGCTTGCAAACGCAGATGGAGTGGTGACGAGAGCGACTCCCACGTCGAAGGACAAACCGTTAAAGTCGATCTCGCGGAAGAAGAGGAAAAGTTTGGCAGCCGATAAACAGGCGAGCGTAAACACCTCGCCGCCTTGAGGACAAACATGACCACCAGGTGGCGTGCTCGTTAGCCTTCTCGAAGAAATAAATATTTTGACAAAAACACGAAACAGGCCGTTGTTTCGAAATTAAGACCGAAAGCGATGAAGACGGTGTGTTATTACTGTTAACGGCGCGGATTCTTTTCGGAGGTTTGCAGGATCAAAAACAGACGAAAAATCCTGCGCCACCCAAAGTAGTTTCAAGTACAGCGTTTAATTGATATCGAGAGAGTTAATGAGGCTCTTTAAGTGCGGATCGCATTCCTAGATAAAGCTGTTTTGTTTCATTTCTTTATGTATCAGTCCCGCGCATGAGAGGTCAAAGAGCTTGCAGAGCATTAAGTATGCGGGAAAGTTGAGAGAAAGGAAACTGCGTGATATTTTTATTGAAAAGCTTCAGATTATAGTTGTTAGGTTGCGCTGATAAAGAGAATAGAGGGGAGAAGATGAACGGTGAAGAGAAGAAAGAGGCCCAATAATATCTGATGATCAAAAGTATTCATTGTCTTCACGTCAGTCCTCACTGAACTGAGGAGTAAGGTGAGGACAATGGGTCGGGACTTCGACGGCAGATTTTTTTTAGGACAATTGTTGAGTACAAGTAAGGAAATACCATGAAGACTGGAAGAATTTTTGATGTCTGGGTTATTGAAGATACTTCGTATACCTTTCTGGCGAAACCCCACACGAGGAATGTACTTTACCGTTTCTGGCACGGCAGGATTTGCGTTGATCGGTTATTGAGGAGTTGAGGAATAATGTCAGGAGATCAGCTTTATGTTTAGGCCTGGAGATACAATCTGAATATGAAAAAAAGAGATGGAAGTACAGCGTTAGAGAGAGAGGTACAAAACAGATGAAGAGAGTGGTTTGAATACCATTTGTGAAGGAGTTTTCTGTATTTTGCCCTTTCAAGCTACGGAGGCTCATAATAATATTATTCAGAATTTAATTCATTGATATAAATAAATTCTCTCAAAAGCAACGAAAACTATAATTCAATGAAACAATGCAGTTTGAAACATTTTAAAGTGTATTTTAAAACTTTTTAAAATGTTTTAAGTCATTTGAATATTATATTATAGATTATAAGCAAAATATAAGTTCTATTTATTCAAATAAAGTGGATATTGTTCTATTACGACTAGCGATAAAAAATAAATAAAAAAAAATCCCAACCGATTTTCCTTAGAATGCCACGTCCAATAGTATTCCACATGGCCAAGTCATTTGCGCTTTCAAAAATCTAATTTATGCTATGATAGGACGGTTATACTAATGTCATCCCAGTCTCGCGTGTCTATCACTGTACGTGTTCGCTGATCGATGACGAGATCTTCAGTTGATAAGCCCTTAAACAAATGGATTACACCGATAAAATGATGTACGACGTTCGTACCGTATTTAACTATCAAAGAAAATCTTTTTATGGATATAAGAGGGAAAGGTATAAACCCGAAAAGGAAATGCGCTAATAAGATTTTAAATAAATTTAACTATTCACGAAACTCAATAATGCTGCATGTAATAAATTTAAGTTATCTAATAAAAACGGTAATTTTTCATCAAAAATCAATCAGAAGCAAAACCTTCACTGAGGGGAGTTTCAGGGTGGCGCCTTGCGAAGTGATTAGGAGAGAGAGAAAGAAAAAGAAAGAGACAGATGTCCGCAATATGAGAATTTCTAGATCATCAATATCGCTAATGAAAAAAAGCAAATCACTATTTTGTGTGTGTGTGTGTGTGTGTGTGTGTGTGTGTGTGTGTGTGTGTGTGTGTGTGTGTGTGTGTGTGTGTGTGTGTGTGTGTGTGTGTGTGTGTGTGTGTGTGTGTGTGTGTGTGTGTGTGTGTGTGTGTGTGTGTGTGTGTGTGTGATCACTAAATAAATTGATATTCAGTTCACCATACCTACATATAGTTCATGTATATTGATATTGATACCGGGAGTAATTTAAAAAACGTACTTTCTTTTTTACTTATTTATTATTTCTCTTTAGATCCATTCGGATCACAGCCAAGAGAGTCTTCAAGGTGCTGCATGCGTCTGTTATTCATTTCTTTATTTCATGTCCAAGCACAAGTGGTACATTAGTAAGTGGCACAACATTATTTACAACAAATTACGATACATCACAAATGAGAACAGCTTAAATTTGATACACGAATTATACAGGGAATAATAAGTAAAATAATAAGAAAAAAGAAACTATACACCCTTTGTCCAAAACAAAACCGAACTTTTCGAAAACAGAAGACACTAGTGGCGCCACCTTTTTTATCTTTTTGTTATCGAAAGTGGCAAACTTCATTAGTGTTGTGTCAACTGTTTATGACATTTGTTTCATTAGAAGCCGAGTTATAGTGCCAAGAGTGACAGTGTGTTTTGACGAACGGTCGGAAAGTGAGTTTCAAACACAGAGCTGCGGTTGACTTTTGTGTTAAACTTGGTAAAGGTTTTACCGAAACGCATCAAATGCTTCAAAAAGCATACGGTGATGAATGCTTATCCCGCACTCAAGTTTAAGAGTGGTTTAAGCGATTTCAAAATGGTCGTGAGACGCTTGAGGACGACGAAAAGCTGGGCCGTCCAAAAACTGGACGGAGTGAAGTTAACATCCAAAAAGTGCGGGATTTCATTAAAGACAACCCGAAATCGTCCGTGAGATTGATTGAAGACGAATTGGGGATTCCAACATCAACTGTGCACAACATTTTGACCGCGAGTTTGGGCTTTCGCAAATTGAATTCGCGATTTGTTCCCCACCAGTTGACCGACGACCAAAAAATGTATCGAATTGAACACTGCAAAGACCTTATTAAACACACTCGTAAGGACTCAAACTTCCTTGAAACGATCGTTACTGGTGAAGAAACGTGGTGGTTTGAGTATGAGCAAAAACAAATCTCCAGAGTGCTGAGTGGAAACCACCAGAAGAGGGGGCATCCAAAAAAAAGTCGCTTGGAGAAGTCAAAAGTAAAGACAATTCTGATTTGTTTCTACGATTCCAAGGGAATTATCCACAAAGAATTCGTTCCGCTGGGCCAAACGGTCAATGGTGAGTTTTATCTCGAAGTTTTGAAGCGATAATTCGTCACGTACAGCATGAATACCGACCGTTCGTCAAAACACACTGTCACTCTTGGCACTATAACTCGACTTCTAATGAAACAAATTTCATAAACTGTTCACACAATACTAATGTAGGTTGCCGCTTTCTACAACAAAAAGATACAACAGGTGGCGCCACTATTTTCTTCTATTTTCGAAACGTTCGGTTTCTTTTTGGACAGAGGGACATAAGTTATATGCAATAAACATGGTCAGATGTTCCTCCAGTATCTTGCACGATCAAATGCTCTTTCTGTGCAGGATGTAAGGTCCTCTTTTGTGCAAGTTGATGGAAGAAAGGGACAAGAAAGAAGGAGTTCCATGGACTGGGTTGTCCCAAACACATAGTTGTCTGGTCCAGTGAGGATGCATCTGTTGGAATACGGGTAGTAGATACGGAAATTTCAGAAATATAATTCTTAAATATCCCCTCTTTAGTTGTGTTTCAATAACTTTGTTCTTCTTTCCCCCGAAGAACTACCCCGTTCTGGTTGGGTGGATTTTTCATAATGCGGTTCTTTACTGAAATAATTCTCCGAGTCACTTGAAATGCGGTTTTAAATCGAAATCACTTTGGCGGAATGCGCAGTAATAAAAACTAAATAAATTCGCAAACGCCTTTTATTCGGAAAGGGGAAAATTTTGGAAATTGGTGAGCAGTCAGTTTCCACCCTTAGTAGTCCATAGTTGTTGACTTCTGCGCTAGCCAGTATTGTGAAACATCCAGGTAAGAGCACGATAGACAGTAATGCAGCCATCTCTGATTCCCAAGCCCTACGTGGATTATTATTGTATCCAATGGTCTATTTTTCAGCGTTATGGGATTAAAAACCCGAGATTATTCTTGAAGGATAAAATCCTGCTTCGAAGGTCGAGTAATTTGGAAACATGCTGAAAAATGCCTAGGAAAAGTTTTCTTAATCGCAGACAAGATTCGAATTTACAACGATCTTTCTTCTCATATTCTAGAGATATGACAGTGGCAACGTTCCCTGAGAGATATCAGCACTTCCGCCAGAACAAAATACATAATATAATTTTTATGCAAAAATCTAAACCTATTTAAAGTTATAAAGATTGTGACGTTGCTAACGGGATGAGTGATTAACGTATTTTCCAAGCGAAACATGCATGTCACATTATCTTTCTGCCTGCACTACAGAGGTTCTAATTGCACGAGAGGAGGTGAGTGTTGCTGCACGAGGAATGGGAGAATGATGATCATAATTTGCGGGACCGTTAAAATCTGTCGAGTCTGCGCAGCTCGCACAAGATATCTTGCTTGCAGTTGTGATTTGATCTGTGTGTGTGTGTGTGCGTGCGTGCGTACGTGGTCAGCTACACAAACAAGGAAATTGTGAGATGCCTTCTAAAGACATTCTTCCATTCTCTCTCTCTCTCTCTCTCTCTCTCTCTCTCTCTCTCTCACACACACCACACAGAGAGAGAGAGAGAGAGAGAGGATAATCTGATTTGTCCTTGGAGCGGAGGGTAAAAAGAAGAAAGTCATCGAGCAAACGTCGCCATAATTGAAACCACAGAAGCGAAAATAGAAACGCGACTCAATTAGAGTTTTCCAATTAAGGGAACGAATCCATCACACGGATCGATGCGGCTGAGAAGCAGTCGGTCGAGAGATCGAAGTTCACGTCGAACTCTCATTAAATACGAGGGGCCATCGAAAACTTCGAATTTCTTCTTCCATTAGACGTTCAGCGAATTTTGTTTTTATTTTGTGATTCGCAAGCCATCCAACAAGATTAGAAAAAAATCAGGTGATTGCGAGACTCCGTTGTTTCTTTTATTATATCTTTCGTGATTGTTAATCTTAGGAAATCACCTGCATCTTCTTTGAATGGGCTTTCATCTTAAACAGATGCTTTTGGAACGGAATCGCGACTGTTCTAACGAATGCCCCAGAAATCACTGAGTAGCACAGAAGTGTCTTCGAAATCCTCTGCTTTAGGCGAAAAAAATCGGAATACAGAAAGGACGTATTTTGAAGAAAGTCAGTACGATGATTATTCGAAGTTACTGAAGCGCGAGAGAATCTCATTTTAAACGGCTGTATTTTGTTCCGTAATCACAATTTTAAACTATTTTAAGCAGTAGAATACAGATAATTGTAATTTATTGTAAATAAAATTTAAATTGTAAATAAATTTATTGTAAGTAAATAAATGTAATGTAATATCTGGCAATTTTCTGTAAAATACAAAACTAAATGAAGGAAAACACAGAGAGCAGTATCTGCTGCTGAAACATCAACTGCTCCCCCACTCCCTCACGGTGCATCTCCAAACCCACAGAACAAATTGTTTAAAAGGAACACAATCCACTGCTTTCCAAGTCAAATGTGAACAAGTTCCTTATTGTCCACGGTACTAGTGTGCTGTAGATTGACCAACCTCTCGTGGATGGGTTCGCCATAAAAAAAAAAATAAAAAATAAAAACAGTGATCAAAGATCTTTGCTGTCTGATTATAAAACCACCAGTTGTTTAGTAAGATGTTGAGTGATATGCACGCACACTACTTCACCATAATACTTGTGATGGTTGCCGTGGTAACGTCGCACATCAAATAAAGTATACTAGTGATTTTAACGTGCTTTTGATGCCACTTAATACAGCATTATATTTATAAATTGAATAGAATAAGGAGGAGATACAGCCAAACAAAAAAACACAAATCGTTTCCACACAGCGACCTGCTGGGAATATGGCCAAACAGGGCTTCACCAAAACACTCCACATGTTTCGGATCAATAGTGCCAATGACAGCACCATAGAGATGATTTGTTTCTTATCGGTTTCGTAAAAAGGGCGTGACCTCGAACTATTGCCGTAAAGGTCTATGAGTCATTCGTGTCATGCTTCAGCTTGAGAGCTGATTGAATCAGTCCTGAAGACAACAGCGTTGACGATCTATTTATTTCTATTTGAGCGCTGCACATATCGACAAAAAGTTATCACGTGCTTTTATAAATAGACAACAACAACATTTGGACTCCGTGTAATTTGAACGGCTCATCGATATCATTTTGGTGAGCGTCTTCAACTGGATTCGAACCAAGGTCTTTCCACAAAAGGACATCAACGCTTTCGACAATACCTTTACGACTAAAAGTTACTTAACGAGTCTGATATTCTAGTTGTATGCAATTAACAGGCATAGTAAACATTGGCCTCGTAGCCTGAGATGCTTCGCCCAGAATTCCAGCCAATCTCAGTCGATCTACTGAACTCCCTTCTTTTTCGAAAAATACGATGTTTTAAGTTCTACAAACTTCATAGAAAATGTGATTCGGTTTACTTTATTTTGGATTTAGAGTAGCCCGAAATCATTTCACTTTTCTCGGATTTGGAAGAAGACAAAAAAAAGGCAAGAATGAGCTGAGTATACCCAGAAGAATTATTGGAAGATATTTTTAATCATTTTGCATTCTTCTTGTTCTTCGTTTTTTTTTCTTTCAAAAAAAATAAATTTGATGGCAAAATCTCAGATCTTCTGCATCGAACGAGGAAAGCAATTTCATACCCGAGCAGAATTCTGCATTTGCTACATTAATAAAGGTTTTCCAGCATTTTTGGTTGACTTCACGGCCAAAAATCCAAACGGAATTTCGACATCTTACAAGAGCACCCTGGCGTTCAAAAGAAACTCCTTAATTAAAGCGAAAAACTCCGTTTTATCATCGTCATCTAAAAGTCTTATTAAGTTTTTGTGTGACGTCTTCTCCTCCTTTCGAAAGTATCAAATATCGATTTACCTGCTCAAAAAACAACGCTGCAAAGAACGCCGCCCTCCTTTCTCATATCTGCTTTAATCTTCGCAAGAAGAAAAACCGCGTTTTTGGTTCTCAGCGTCTCTTACTTGGCCCGCAAGTTTGCGCTGCGTACCTGACGGTGTTCACCTCTTCAGCGTGACGACCAATGAGAAGTAGTTCAGCTGCGATCGGATTTCTTGCTGAGAAACAGGCGAGGAAAACTAAAACCAGAAATTCTCTTAATTGGGTCTTCGTCGAAGGTCCGATGAACCTCGGAAAATAATTACATCGATGCACTAAAAAAAATTAATAGTTTTCTAAGCATATATTTTGATTTGCATCTCTGTAAATTTTTCATCATAAACCTAATAGCTGAAATAAATCAGTAACTTAAAAAACTAATCAGTAGACTGCGAAGTGAATAGGAAGCTTAACATAAGATGGATATCATGAAAGTGCTTCTGACATCGGGACTAACTGCACTGTAGTATGTATACACTGCTTGAAAAGAAGTCAGATGGAACCACCCCACATGGACAAAGTGCATCCTCGTACCATATGTAGCGAGTTACGTGTTTGGTGTCAGTATAAACTGCAGGCAGATGATTCTCCCAAGTCATCAGTGCAATAAGATGCTATGTTGCAGGCCTATCTGTTCGGCACATTGTTGACAAATTTGGCCACCCCAGATCAATAATCAGCGATACCATACTGAGATGGAAGGCAAGGGAGTCAACTGCAAGTGCTATCCGCAGTGCACGACTCATCACACTTACCGAGCTAGACCGTAGGATGCTACGAAGGATAATATGCAAGAACTGCCATTTCTTCGACTGACACGTTGAATGCGCAGTTCTGGGGATCCACTTGAACACGAATCTGCACAAAAACATTAACAACACAGGCTCACAACATGGGTTTCCATAGTAGCATTGCAATACGCAATCCCCACATTACGCGAACCAACACGCAACTTATTCTTCAGTGCTGCAAAGAGCGACCCAGTGGGATGTGGAAGCTTGGAAAGCTGTGTTATGGAGCAATGAATCACGCTGTACCCTCTACCGAGTAGATGAACAGGTGATGGCATGGTTCTGTTTATCCTGGTTTAGCTTCGGACCTCTATGGTGCCATGAGCATTGAATTCCGACAGGTGTCTGAACATTATGGACACTGCAATGCTTCCTACTTTGTGGCATTTCTAGGGAACTGGATGCATCGTCTTTTTCAGCAAGAGAACGCACAGTGCCACAAGGCTGCTGCTGAAACTGCTTGGTTTGTGGACATGAACGTCGCCACACTTGACTAACCTCCACACAGCCATGATTTCAATTTTACTGAACATCTGTGGGATGAATTGAAGCGATGTGTGAGGTCAAGGGACGTCCGCTCCCCGACAAGTCAGGACCTCATTACACACATAGAGGAAGAATGGTCCAAAATTCCCATTGATCGCTACAGTAGTAGCCTCGAGGGAAAGTGTGCCTCGTAGCATTGCCGCAATCATCGCAGTGAAAGAGGTCCTACGTGTAATTAAGGCCTTGGCTGTTCGTTCCTCACACTATGGTATCCTCAGACTTTTTCCCAAGCAGTGTAAGTACACACGCGTTAAGTAAATTAAGACAAGTGCATTTTAAATTAGGCGTTGAGACAGAGTTTCGAGTGTATTTTGAAGATTTTCAGAACGCGGTTAAAGCTGGCTTTAACTTTTCGCTGAAGAATGGAATTATGACAGACCCCTTCTTCCAGTCTATCCCGAAAAGTAGGGCGAAGGAAGATTTGAAGAATGAGAAGCTATCGAGTAATAAGTGCGGTGAATGTAATTCATAGGGGTTGACCTTTGACGAATCCTTCCTTTTTAATGGGAAATTCACACAGTAAACTCCAGGAGTTGTTCAGCAATGTCTCTGTCATGGGAATGGTGTCCGGAAAAACACCCTTTTTGACAGTTCATACCGAACTGAAAACATCACCTGGGAACAAAATATTTATTCAGCAACAGCAGTGTGTAATAGCTGAGGGATCTCCATAACTCGGTGGGAGAACCCAAAGGAGAGGAAGGGAGGTGGGGGAGTGATCTTATCCATGAGAAGCTCTGATAAACCTAAATTAAAAATGCGTTTCTAATTCCAAGGGTAAAACAAAACTTGTGAAAATACGCGATCAATCTACCAAACAACCTTTGAATAATATCTGAATACTGTACGCCCACAGATGCATGCGAGACCCTTCGACACCTGAGCATGTCAGAAGAAAGAGAATCCATTCCGATATTAGGGTAATCAATCCGTATTGTCGGAGGAGTTGTTTATTGTTACACGTCGGAAAATGAACTTTTCGTTTATATACTTTTTAAAGTGGTAACTATTTTACTTGCACAACTTTATACGGAAAATTTACGTATAAAGCACGTGATTTGGCGTGACCAATTCGTACATCTTTTATTTCTTTCTCCCCTTCAGCATGAATTGACTATTCTTGGAAATCTACCAGACCCGGTTCTTTGAACTGTGGGCGTACAATATCTAATATCTAAAGCCACGAGTGTTAGTGTGTTATGTGTTTTGTTTGTATTTATTCTAAGCCTTGTTTGTTTGGGAAAGGTTTGACTGGGTGAGAAAAAAATCCCACTTCCATTGATGACCGAATATTTCGGTCTACGTTGAAAAGCTCCACCTTTGCTCCATAATTCTACACCGCTAAAGGAGAAAGTGTTATAGGTTGGAGTCTAGTCACCAGTTATCGAGTTAGCCGATTTTTATTACACTTTTTCCTCCAGAAAATTTGGGCTTTTAGCAAGCAATTTAATGAAATCATCTGTAGAAATCGCACTGTGATGTTAATATCATTTGTGATTTAGGAATGTGATGTGGTAGCTGTTTCCGTACTCTAGCAATGAAGTCTCCAAAATCGCTGAAAGCCATGAACTCTAATATAGTGACCAAGAACGGTGGAACTGGCTACCTGCCGATTTCCAAAAGTTGGGATTAACAAGTTTAGTCTACTCTAGTTGGGGGGAAAAGGAGTTCGATTTATTGCATTGATTTATTTCAAAAGGTGAGGAGAAAGTTTCGTGAAAAATAAACATTTATAGGCGTTAATGATTCACAGTAAGATTCCTTTATTAAAAAGCAAATTCAGAGAACAATTACACGGAACAGAGGAATTGATAGTTTTTCAAAGAAATTTTATGAAGCATATTGACACATTTTCAAAACAATTAGCTCAGCTCGGAACAAAGAACAGCAAATATGAGTGAACAAATTTTCCGGAACAGTGATTTCCAGTTCCAATTCCAACGGTCCAGAAATTGTTCCCGTTAATTCCTATCAAAACTAAGAGCGAACGTCATTCTTCAGGTGGTCTCGCTTGTATCATTTGCAATTACAAATACATGTTCGCAACACACTGATAAATGAAGAGCGCGCTGCAGTAAAAGGTAACAGCTTGGCTAATCACATGGTCGATGGAAGCTGTCACTGTCTTAAGAGATCTGGTGTAGCACATGTTCTGTTCTTAAACAAGCTGCACGAATTCGGAAAATAATTTTAGTCTTTACTTTTATCTTCCCCGTATTTAATGCAAAACAATTCATTTTCCTACACGGAACAAGAAAATGAATGTTGTCTTTTTTGAAGTGTTTAGTCAGCAGACTGTTAAAATCGCAAAATTGATTTTGTATTCAGCAGACGATTGTAAAAATATTTCATATGTTGCTAATTTATTGGCGCTTTTGTAGAAAGTTTTATCATGCAACAAAAAACAAAAATAACTATAAATTAAATTAAAATACCGGTACAGTTGTAGAAAATTGAATTGTTCAAATAACATTTATTTTTGTCGTGTAATGCTATTTTTGCTTTACAAATATTCGCAGCGACATACGAATTTTACTGAAAAATTTAGAACTATTACGTCTAAAATATAAAGCGAATTCATTGGTGCTCGTGCTCCCATAGCAACAGATAGCAGGTGCACTGCATGTAAATGTGCGTTTTTAATATTCAGCTAATTCAGAAAATTCAATTTCGATAAGTTCTCGTGTTTCGTTTTGAGCAGATTTCCACTTGAGCCTTAAATTGCATAAAGTAGCATATATCAACACTCGCAATGATTTCCCCTGGTGGCAGCATGAAATATTCAATTTTACAGAAAATGTATTTGGCAACGAAAAAAAAAAATATAAACTATAAAATTATAACGGAAGCAGCAACTCTTCCAGAAGATTTTTTTATATATATTCAGGCATTTCATTCCTTCCAGCTGTCATTACTGCTTTTTTTTTTTTCAATAAGAAAATTCAGCATACTTTGTCTGTCTTCAAAGTCAATTTCGCAATGTTATTATTATTATTATTATTATTACGTGACAACCTTCATGGTGTCCGAGGGCTTATCGCTTTATTCGCTTTGGAAAGCTAACCCCTGAAGCCCAAATCGCCCAAGTGATATACAAGTATTCAAAATCTACTAAACTCGAGCGACAATTATTTATTTATATTGATCGCAAGGAATAATACTTTGAATTCCATTGTTTATATACAGCATGGTTTAGATCAATATTATTATTTTATAAAAAACTGTACTTAAAAAAAATATCGCTTCTTAAAATTGATTATTTTTCACGAGTCTTCCACAATAATATTTTATAAAATATTATATAATACTGTTTAACACAATAATGTAGTGTTAGGATGAAGAATGAGAATAGGCAGATGTGTATACTGTTCTCTCCTCCCTCGTCGCCAATTAAAATCGGTGATAGTCTTGGTCAGCTATCTATGATTTGGTTTCCCCTCCCAATTTCAGAAAGGAAGAACTAAACTGCCTACTGCCTTTGGAGGAATAAAATGTATTAGCATATTTTTTTTAATTCATCATAATTTGTGTGTATATATATATATATATATATATTAGGATAACCAAGTTATTTTATAAACGTGGTTATTTTAACTCCTAATCCCAAGTATGCAAACAATTAAGTTTGCGCCTGAAACAAAGTTCAAGTCTAAAGATGGTGCAACACCAGGGCAACTCATTGTAAAGGTAGGTAAAGCTCTGATCACTATTCTTAGTATTTTTCCATAATGTAAAGCACATCTCACTAGAAGATGTATACTGCAATGCATTATGGGTGGAGTCACTACCCAGACCGGTTTTAACCTTTTTTGAGGTCTCCTCAGTGAGTAGCTAGACCCTAAATATAAATATATATATACACCAAAGTTCTTAAAAGAACTGGGCGATGGACTGAGTCCTTGACTCTTTATCCCGTCATCTGAATGAAGAAAATCTGTGTGGATAGGGTGTTATTGAGCTAAAAAGCTCTAGTCATGGCTGGGTAACGGCAATAGCCGAGCCTCAGTTAAAACTTCATTGGCTACAGCATTGCCATCGGTTACCCTGGAAGTCCTAAAAAGGACTTTCTTCCTTCTCCTCCCCTTCCATATACCAAGGTTATAGTAATACGGAGCCTTATCAACTTTACCTATAGAAGTTGCAACAAGGTGTTTTTATTTTTAATAAAAATCACTGGAGGGGAGATATAGATGAATTAAATGAAACCGGTCTGGGTAGTGACGCCACCCATAATGCATTGCAGTATACATCTTCTAGTGAGATGTGCTTTACATTATGGGAAAATACTCAGAATAGTGATCAAATCTTTATCCACCTTTACAACGAGTTGCCCTGGTGTTGCACCATCTTTAGACTTGAACTTTGTTTCAGGCGCAAACTTAATCGTTTGCATACTTGGGATTAGGAGTTAAAATAACCAAGTTTATAAAATAACTTGGATAACTTGGTTTATAAAATAACTTATATATTAGGATAACCAAGTTTATGAAATAACTTGGTTATCCTAATATATATATATATATATATATATACAAATGAGAGCAGCTTAAATTTTGTAGATGAATTACACATAGACTAATAAGTACAGTAATTAAATATATATAAATATATTATTTTAGAAAGTTTTTTACCTTGGGTATAATATATGTTTGAAGATACCAAGCTATTTTAAACTTGGTTTTAATCCATTTCCCAGGTAAGCAAACTTGGGAAATGGATAAATATTAAGATTGTGTGTGTGTGTGTGTGTGTGTGTGTGTGTGTGTGTGTGTGTGTGTGTGTGTGTGTGTGTGTGTGTGTGTGTGTGTGTGTGTGTGTGTGTGTGTGTGTGTGTGTGTGTGTGTGTGTGTGTGTGTGTGTGTGTGTGTACACAATAAAAATTTTAAAAAAATGTATATTGCGGCCTCTTTGATCAGCCGGCTGTTTACAATTTTGCAGATGGGGGCAGGCTAAATGCTTGCTTGCAGAATGTTGTGTCTACTGCAGTCTATCTAAAGTGCAACGGTGAACGGTTTTTATGCGCAGAAACAAGTTTTCGTACAAAACATTTGTTGCTAGTTAACCAGTCATATGGTACGCATCTCAGTAGGCTACTGACAGTAGCGCAGTGCGGACTATTATTTCGTCTCTGTGTCGTGTTGTGTAATAATTTCTTGTGGGTATAAAATAGAAATGGAATCAAAAATTAAGAAAGAAAGTTATCCGGTGCACAAAATCATAAGCGTCATGCTGCGAAAGAAGCAGATATTAAGAAACAAACTGGGGCTCTTAATAAATTTGTTAAAATATTAAAATATTCTGATGCAGATTGTAACCAACTCGATACATCAGAAATCAGAGTTGACGAACCGTGCACATCATCCAGTTTGAATGAAGGTACTAATGCAACTATTAAACAAGATAATTGGACATGATTTAAGTGAAAAATAGTTAGGATTTAGTAAACTACAACAAGATTTAGTTGTAGTTGATCACGAAACTAACACATTGTTAGTCTCTGTGAATTTAGAAGATCCAGGTGAATGAGGAAATATTGATGAAAAATTACGAGTTGTTTTAATTGAAATGGGGCCTGTTCAAAAGAAAAATATAATATATCCCAGAGATACATATGGTCGTAAATTTGGCGACACGTATTATAATAGAAAAATAGAAAACGGGAGCTCGTGCCAAGAACATGGTTCATTTATTCTGAAACTTTAAATTCTGTTTTTAGCTTTTGTTGCAAACTTGTCGCACCTACTGAATAAACTGAATCACCCACTGAATCTTGTAGAAAGTTATAACGATTGGAGAAATGTAAGTACAACTTTGCATAGACATGAGACTAGTTTAACTCACATGAAAAATTTCTTAAAATGGAAGGAACTTGATACAAATTTAAAAAAACAAAACTACTATTGATTTCCTGACTCAAAGCATATATGAAATGGAAAAGAAACATTGGACGAGTGTTTTAGAATGCTTGATTGAAATTATAAAATTCCTCGTAGCCAAAAGTTAGCTTTTCGGGGATCATCTGATAAATTATATGAAAGGAATAACGGCAATTTTTTAAAATTAGTCGAACTGTTGGGGAAGTTTGATCCCGTTATGTAAAATCATGTTGAAAGGGCCCTGCAACGAAACAATAGGGTACACTATTTGAGTAAAGACAGTCAAAATGAAATATTGGAAACTTTAAGTAACGCAATCAGGGATACAATTTTATTATCAATTCGAAAATCTAAATATTATTCCATAATTTTAGACTGCACACCTGATGCAAGTAAAACAGAACAAATGACCATTATTATTCGCTTTGTTTCCTGTGACAAGGGAATTGTCAAGATCAGGGAAAACGTTTTAGGTTTTGCAGATATATCAGATTCCACAGGGCGTGGTTTATGTGCAACAATAATGGAACAACTGGAAAAATGGAACATTCCCATTGAAGACATGCGAGGTGAAGGGTATGACAATGGGGCAAATATGAAAGGGAAAAAATATGGGCTCCAAAATTTGCTTTTGAACAAAAATCCTCGAGCGTTTTACGTGCCATGTGCTGCTCATACTCTAAATTTAATCATTAACGATGCAGTCAAAGTGAATGCAGATTCAATTAGTTTCTTTGCAATTATTCAAGAAATATACAATTCTTTTCATTCTCTTACAAACGTTCGGCAATCCTTTTAAAGTTCGTAAAAAATTTAACATTGAAACAGCCATCAAAAACGCGATGGGAAAGTAAAATTAATACAATCCCCCCCTCTATGATATCAGTTAGGAGAAATTTACGATGCACTTTTTGAAATTTTAAATAATGAAAATTTTAATAAAGAAACTCAGTATGAAGCACAAACATTATGTGCTAAAATAAAGGACAACAAATTTATTTGCTCTCTTATAACTGGGCATGATTTACTTAACAGAATAAACCCTGTGAGTAAAATGCTTCACGACAAGAATATGAACATTACACTTGCTTTAGAATCTATCGAAAACTTAAAAATTACAAGAGTATCGATCAGATACAAATTTTAAAGAAGTTCTAAAAACGGCAAAAGAACTGAGTGAAGAGGTGGATGGCGAACAAGAATTTGAAACTGGTACGGAAGTTCGACGACGAAAGAAGACACGACAATTTGACTACGAGCTTCATGACGAAACGCCTCAATCGCTAGAAGATAAATTTAGAGTGAATGTGTTTTATACACTTATAGATGTTGCAATGTGTTCGTTAATAGAACGTTTTGAACAACTAAAAACATATTATGATAATTTCAATTTCTTGTATAGATTACTAACAAAACTACTAACGAAGATTTACGAAACAATTGTGACGATTTAGAGATTCTCTTGAATGACGGCGACAATAAAGACGTAAATGCAATAGAACTATATGACGAGTTATGTGCTTTCCGGGATATTTTTCAGAAGGATAATTTAAATATTCAAAACCCTTTCGATATTCTTAATTTTATTGTGTCCAATAATTTATCTTTCCCTAACTTTTCAATTGCTTTAAGAATACTATTAACCTTACCTGTTAGTGCAGCGAGCGGTGAACGTTCCTTTTCCAAGTTGAAATTGATTAAAACCTACTTAAGAACAAGTATGTCACAAAAAAGGCTTGTTAGTTTGTCGCTAATAGCTATTGAAAATGATGTATGTGCGGAATTAGACGTTAAGACCATTATTTCTAATTTTGTGAATATGAAATTAAAAACCCTAAAATTTTAATAAAAAAATTTCAAGTATATTTATGTAATTTAATTTATTTTCTGTTATTCTGTAAAGATGTTATTTTTTGAATACTTATATTAAATGTTCTAATTATTATTTCTGAATTCTTTTCTTATTTTCTCATCTATCTTGAGTTTCTTTTAATTTCCTAAAAGATAGTTCCACTTATAAAGATTATTAAAAAAGTTTTACAAGTTACTAAGAATTTAGTAACTTATAAAATGCAAGAATTTTTTAAACTTTAGTTCAAATAAATTTTAACTTTAATTAAAATGAATTTTTTTAGCGATTCTGGTCGGTGAGAAGGCTATAATTCCTGTATCATTATATTCAACGATTAAAGTGAAGTGGCTTTATCAAAATTTGCTTTAACTTTTGAGAATTTTTTGAATATTCGGGTTTTTAATGATTATCCTGCCTAGTTAACAACCCTCGGTTCGTTACATTTAGCGAACCAACGTGTGGCTGTTCTGTCAAAATTTATTCAAGAAATTTCAAATAATTTAAATTTTTATTATCGTAAAAGAACCACACATGCCCGGATCATTACAGGGGCACATATATATATATATATATATATATATATATATATATATATATATATATATATATATATATATATATATATATATATATATATATATATATTGATTCAAGTTCATTACGTCACATATGTAACTGTACAAAGGTGGAATGAAAGCTTCTAAACAGGGGGCATTGTTTTTTATACAAGAGGATCGTTAAAAACTCCCCCAAAGCGTCAGTCTATGTGCAATTACTGCACATGTCACTGAAGAAAGTACGGATTTTACTCACCCGTGTTTATAATAAAGACAGAGTGGTGAAACCACCCCTGAAGTAAGACTAAGTTTGCTTCATTAAATTCGCTAACAATGTTTCATTTTCAATCGTACAGTCGAGTGAAAAGAAGCAGAAGGTCGTTTGTAAAGTACGAGAGATTTTGGTAGATTAATAGACTCGCTCTAGGGCTGAATAGGACAAGTCTAGCCGCAAAATTAAAGGAACAGCTTCATTAAAATGGGATTTCATAAGAACAATGTAAAGAAATTGTTGTTCCAAGCACGCTTAATATGCAATCATGATGTCCAAAGTCTTTTTTTTTTTATGATGTCGTGCTGAATACTTAACTTTTTCCTTCAGATTTCATAACTTTAATCAGCCACCTCACAGTAAAATCAGTTGCGTTTAAAATAAATAAAAATAAAATATTTAAAAAAACATTGCATTTCATATTACGATCACTGATTTAAAATAAATAAAAAAAAACAGCAACCTGGTGTCTTTTGCTTCGTGAAAGAATAAAATAAAAATGAAAGTCGTCTGCAGCGCGAGGTAAACACGTGTTGGTATGCCCGAGAATTTAATTCTAATTAATTACGAATCTGCCATATAATTATGCTGAGAAAAGAATTAATTGCAATGTGTTCGTTTATTTCTCAAGTAGCATAAAACACGAAATTCCAGCTTTATTTAAAGTCAATTAATGTATAAAAAAAAGTAATTTACTTAACTCTGTTGTATGAAATTAGCATTTAGTAAAGTCTTATTACAGGCAGATACAAAAACGCAAATTGTTGTTCTAGTTAATACAAAAAAAAAAAAGGCTAATCATAGTTGATAGAGTTACAAAAAAATAAAGCAAGGGAAGAGAAAAGAAAAAAAATTCTACTGCACTGAATAATTAAACATTCTTGAAGCAGTTTTACACATTTCTAAAACCAGAGGGGCGCTGTCATCTACCTAGATGGCGTTCGTATCTGTTGCCTGATTAATAATTTCGTTATGGCCGGCAAAATATGCTAGTTTATTTCATTTCACTGAAAGTTTTCTTTCCTTGATAAACAAATGAATCGATAATATTAAAAGTTTGCGCTTTTGTGAGTTTATTGTGCAGAAAAAGGTAATGAACAAGGAGAGAAATAATACCATAGTCAAACCTATATAATAATGCCAGTAATAGCATCATTACTATATTATTATATTATATAATAATGGTTAGATAATAATGATTATATAATAATTGTATAAAATTGATTTTGAGCCTTATAAGTTTAACGCTGAATAAAAATAGTTATTAACTTATTATTTTGCATAAGTTAGTTTCTCATTTTATACTCTTATTCTAAAGAAATTTTTAATATTCTTGTAAAAATTTAAGTATAAATAGCTTTCTATAGGGGTTCATGTTAGTCTCGTTTCTTATTAAGAGAGGTAAGCCAGTCAAGATTTTTGATACCAAATATCTATACAGTGTTTGTGCATTATTTCTTTTTGTGCTCTGATTATAAATAATAATGGCCCAAGAGCACAGAACTTTAAGGAACACCGCAATTCAGCTGAACGAAATTACTGTAGCTTTTATTAATTTTTACTGCTTGTGATCTAAATGTTAAATAACTTTTAAACCAGGCTCTAATTCCAATAGTCTCCTGTTTTTTTTTTTTTAAATAAAATATCATGAGATACTGTGTCAAAAGGCTTTCTGAAGGTCTAGAAAAACTGCTAATATTTTTTTTTTCCGTAACGTTTTCCGGAAGTTTTTTTTCCTTCTTCTTTATTTTATTGTAAGCTTCATTATTCTAGTACAAAATTTTGACAATCATATGTGCAACGTAAGAGCAACAGCTCATCCAGGTTACGATATGCATAAAGTTATAAAAAGTTCTGTAATGCATTTTCATTACATACACACACGTACATCGATACATATTATAGAGTAGTATAATATAATTTCATAATAAAATCGCAGAAGACATGCTGATATATACAGAGAAAGTTGCATAATATTAATTAGGAACAAAATAAAACATAGCAGTTAAATAGCATTTATTTTTTATTTCTTATTTTTATTTTTTATTTTTTTCACTCCTGATTTGTGTTGGTATTGTGATGGGTAAATAAATTTTGTGAATTTTTTCAGCAGCGCGTGCTCAGTACTTAGTTTCTGTCTAAATCCATAATTGTTCTTAGAGAAGAAGTTAAAAATAAAACAAAACAAAATAAATGAATAAATAAAATACCATTTATTTTCCATTTAAAACAAAATACTAATATTTAAGGATATTCCACGCGTGCATCCTCGTCCTTTCCGTTTTATTACATTCTGGATATACCCTGGATGAATATAAACATCTCCGTTTATGAACTCATCAAAAGTCACAGGAAGGAATGAAATTTCGGTCACTTTTTATAATTATAAGAAACGCATTTTTTTTCAACTTTGATTCAACAGAGATCGTAATTTTTAAAACTTTATTAGAAACAGGGACACTCATTTTTTAGATTAGAAATGCTGAAAATTCACAAAGAGATCAACAAAATTGAATCAAACTAAAATAAGATTAACTTTTAATAATAACACTTAAGATTAAGATTTCTCGAGAAATCTTAATCTTAAGTGTTTGAAAGTGCGTATTTGTGCGTATTTGAAAGGTGATTTAACATAAAAGATGAAATTCTATGCTATTTAAGGAAAATAGAAATTCTGTGACCACTGCATTTATCAGTTATATAATTATTATTATTATTATTAGTTGTAGTAGTAGTATTCTAATGTATGTATCATATGCAATAAAAAAATTATAAAAAAAATTTTATTATTATGACGAAAATTACACAGGTAAGGGCAATTAGATTGATAATGAAATGTAGTAACTCGGTTTTAATACGTGTGAAAAATATTTATCATTTCATATAAATAAAATTTAACTGCAAGGTTCCACCGAGACTTGAACTCGGATCGCTGGATTCAAAGTCCAGAGTGCTAACCATTACACCATGGAACCGCCACGTGCCACTTTTACATCTAACGAATATCAAGCGAAGGTTATTGCATGCCAAACAACGCAAGAGAAGACAAGATAGGCAACTTTGTCTAATATTATGTGACCTCATTATTCTCGGACGTTTTACATATTTCATTTTAGTAAATTCTGCGTATTTTTATTTCTACTTTATATTCAATTTTGCAGCAAAAATCTGTTTACATAATTCAAACTTAACCCCATACTTAGCCAACCACGACATAACATAGGTACGTAATGCTTCGTTGGGGGGGGGGGGGGGATCGTATATATAAATAAATATTCGTAAGCCTTTTGATATATAATATATACGCAGAATAAAGCTCTTCTCTTGTTTGGCTGATGTTATTCTGCCAAGTCTAAAATAATGATTTCATACAATTTTAAACGCAGATCATTACATGAAACCTTTCGTCTCAATGGCAGCCGAGTGCGTTGTTGACCGCTTATTTTAAATCATCACGAAACAGATTTTGACTAAATAAAGCAGCGTCTCATTAATCCGAGCAGACGATGCGTGAATGATTGCAGTTTAATTTAACGACGATAAAATTTTGAATTACTTCTGGGCGCATTACACGATCATCGGCGCCATCACAGAATTCCAGGAGGCGTTGCACAATCCACGTCGGAAATTACAATTTACATGGACGGATTGGACAGCTGATAAGTAACTATAATGATTTTGGGCACATCATATATGTACGCTTAATATGTTCAAAATATACGCGTACATGATATGCATTTAGTGACCAAAATACACCACATTACTCGCTAAATTGCAATCCATGGACATGTGGGCAGCCATTTTTTTCGGGTTTTTTTTATGTGATTTTTGTCCACGAAAATATTGTAAATTATAATACACTGCTACTGTGAGTGAGCTAAGGTTATAAGAATAACCTTATAATAATAAACTTTTTTTCAGGGTTCTTCCGGCTTCCTGTAAACGATTTCTCTTGAAAAAAAAAAAAAAGAAAGAAAGAAACTAACTCAGTCGGTATCGACGATACCTTTTGGTTGGAAAGACCTGAGTTCGAACCCTGTCTAGAACACGAAAAACTGTTGCTTTCCAATTGAAGGTGAATTAGCCTTTCCCAGAAGAGATGGAAGAGTTCCCGATCTCGGAAACTGGAGTTTTTCATCTCAAAACACAAACCACTGAGTAGAACAACACACCCAATTAACAGATCTATAATAAGCTAGTCGTCTGGCTTTAGTTGATCCTCCGGCCATAACTCCAAACAGTTATGGCCGGTCGAATGAATAAATAAACAATATTTATTCATTAAATGAATAAATATCTGACTGCTTTTGATTACTTAAAACTACCAGTTTTCTTTTATTAAAAATCGATGAATGTGTAAACCAATTATTTGTTTTGGATGCCGATTTCGATTCCTATGCCAAAACGACAATCCCGCTTAATGCCTTATTGCGTCAGCATGACGTCATGCCAATTACATGACGATTAGCTACAATCTGCGAATCATCGTTAAGGCTCGTTAAATTCCTCTTTTCTGCTTGTTTATGCTTATTAAGTAGCGGGTTTGTGCTCGTCTGCCCAGCAAAAGACAAACAAACGCCATCCCAGTCTCAAGGTCACTTCACTTCACTTTCGTAAGTAAAGCGGCTATTGTCGACAGCGAGTCGGAGAAGTTTTCTTGGAAAATGCAGAAACTCATTTCAGAAGGCAAAGCGAATTTCTCACGGCGAGAATGTTCCGCTGCTCTGGAAATAACGTCAGTTGAAGAGTTTCGTGTTGGGATAGTTTTTTAGGAGATATTCGACTCTCGCCGATAATTTTTCATTAGAGAAAAATGACCGCCGATGCGATGTTTCTCTAAAAAGAATTCAAAAGGGCTTCTTTGAGAATTTTAAATCTCAAATGAATGGGAGCCTGTTTCGTCCTGTGATCCATTAGAAGCGGAAATTGGACGACTGGGGGAGTCCTCGTTTGCGCGTCATTCAAGCTGTTTCAACTCGTAATGCTATCGACGAAGCGATTCGATCAGGGAATAAATAATTGAATCGACCACTTCCGAGTGGCTTATTGAATTATTCCGAGTTGCTCTTAACGCAGTTCTAAGCGGTTGCCAGCAATGAAATGGGTTCCAGCAAGAAAGTCTCAGCAGAGCATCGCCGAACGGAATTCCAAGTTGGAAAACGGATTCTATTTAAACGAAACTTGCGATGAATCTTTTGTAAGTCAAATATACATTTCTTGCTACTGTGTCACGTACACTGCTTGGAAAGAAGATAAAGCACGCCCCATGGGCAAGATGTTACGTAACGAGTCACAAATATTTGTAGCTGGTGTAAATCGGAGGAAGATGATGCGCTCAAGTCAGTGCAACGGTGTCCCGATAAAATGGCTGCGAGAAGGGAACTGACAGAGTTTGAAAGAGGCGTTGTGACAGGATGCCGTGTTGCAGTCCGATCTGTTCGGCAAATTGTTGACAAATTGAGCCACCCTGGGCCAACAATCAGTGATACCAAACTAAGATGGAAGGCAAGGAGTCAATTGCAAGTGCTACCCACAGTGGACAACTCCCCTAACGTGACCGAGGGTGCTACAAAAGATAATGTGTAAAAACTGCCATTCGTCAGCTGACACGTTGAATGCAGAGGACCGGGCATCGACTGGAACACGAATCTGGACAAACACGTTCGGAACCGAGGCTTACAACATGGGTTTCCATGATAGGACGCAATATGTAAGCCTCCACATTATCTGAACCGACATAACGTCGTCCTCAGTGGTGCAAAGAACGTGTGCAATGGAACGTGGAAGGCTGGAAAGTTGTGTTATGGAGCGACGAATCACGCTACGCCACCCGCTGCCCGAGAAGATGGATCGGTGTGGTTTGGGTGAATGCCCGGTTAAAGTCTCTCGCCAGAGGGCGTAACTCCAACGATGAAATTCGGAGTTGCGTTCTGATGGCATGGCCCTGTTTTTCTTGGACCTCTGTTTGTGGTGCCACGAGAGGTACGTGAACATTCTGGACAATGCAATGCATCCTACTTTGTGGCGTTTCTAAGGAATTGTTCATGTCATAAGGCTGCTGTGTAACTGCGTGGTTTGTGGACATGACCGTCATCACACTCGACTGGTCTCCACAGAGCTCTGGTCGCAACCCTGCTGAACTTCTATGAGTTGAACTGGAGCATCCGGTAAGATTTAGAGACTCCATAACAGTCCAGGACCTCATTACATGCTTATAAGAGAATGGTCCAAAATTCCCATTGATCGATATCGTACGGTCGTGGAAAGTATGGCCCGTGGAAAGATTTCTGCAGTCATCACAGCAAAAGAAGGTCCTACATCTTATTAAGGTGGGCGCCATTGCTGTTTGTGCCTCTCATTACGTTTCCGTTGACTTCTTTCCAAGCAGTGTACTTTTTTAATGCATTTTCACTGCGATTCGATCCAATCATCAATTATACTTATTTGCACACACGATCCTAAAGTAGTAATATTTTGGTAGGTTATTTATCCTGGTGTAAATTGGCGTATTTGATAGCAGCGCATATTTAAAGAAAATAACAATAAAACTTTGATAGTTTCTTTCGCAAATGAGTTGTTTACTGTTCAATCCTCGTTAGGACACTGAATATTCATACGCTATTGGCGTTTATGTCATTCTCTTCCACTATCACGTAATTCTTATTGAGATTACCTTAAACTAAGTTTTGCATGCTATTTCGGAAAATTTGAGGCGGTATGGATGTTATCTCTCTGTCTAATATAAAAAAAGGTTCGTATGAGACGCACAGAGGGCGTGACGTATTGTTCTTATAACAATAGGATCCGCCTTTAGTACAGTGCAACAAATACCATATTATTTTTTTAACAAGCAAAATTAGCGACACCTATCTCTTATATATCTTATTAGTGTGATTTTTCTTCTTCCTTTACGCATTAGGCCGAGTGGCCTATTACGATTCGAAACCGGAAATCCCCAATGAATAGGTCGGTCAATCCTATTCCAGGAGTGTCCTCTGTCTGTAGATGTTCACGGTCCGGTTTCGCTGTTCTTGGGGTCGAAAATCCCTTAGTTTCCTGGTAAAAAATCCTTTGCCTCCATATGAGACCGGTTTACTCACCTTTAGTCGAAAGAGACGAAAGGGCTTCGTCTATACTGACTGTGCTATGGAGGCTCATGATTTTAAATAATGTATTTAAATATGGAACAGTCTTTGCTTAATTTTGTGTTCTCCAGTGGAACATTGAAAATACGACATAAATAAAGTCTTTAAATGAGGAGTTAAAATGTGAATTATTGTTGAAAGCTAACAAGAAGGGCAGCGTTTGTTACCGACCATATAAGCTCAATGGGCCATTTTAATCACTGGGTTTATTGCTTAGACTAAATTATTTTAATCTTAAATTTAAAATGTTAAATCTTAAATTAAAAAAAAAATCAGCTAATGCCTTTTTGTTCCCGCATGGGGAGTACGCAAGACCGTTTTAGCCCCTTCTAACTTTTGGAGACTAAGTGGGCAGTTCAATCTCCACTGGTAGCCAATCAGAGATAGTTGGTCCAAGGCTATCACTAATTAAGTGGCACGCAGTGAAGAGGCGGCTCAACAAGTGCCGCCATCTCTTGGTCCCTGACCATAACACAGTATTTTTTAATGTCTGAAAATAGTGTGGATTCGACGGCCGATTTTCTTGAGTTTACGAGACGAAAAACCCGCTTGCCCGTGCCAGACATCGACCAACTCGAGAACCGGTCGAGGAAAGGCTTACAAAATGTTCCTCTAGTCGGCGACTCGATTCGAACCAAAGTCTTTCGTCGTGCGGTGAAGCGCCGTGGAGAGCAAGCGCCACTTCTACTGAACTACGCAGGCTTAAATCTTAAATAATCTTAATCTAAATTTAGTACTAAATTCTTTTTTTTTTAGTAAATATAATTGTGGCTTTCAATGATTGAATTTCTCTCAATTAAAAAACGCGTTAAAAAATCAAACTAGTGAAATTATTATTATTATTATTATTACGTGACGTGATTGAAGTCCAAGGACAGGACGTACGAAGGTGGCTCGCGTATAAATGAGGCTCCCTGATGAGCGGCAACACAAAAACAATTAGCATTCCCTGCAGTCATCTGTAAATGCAGAACGACAGCAAAACTCCTTCAGAAAATGGAAAATACTCGCATCAGTTTTGTAATGCCGTGCATTAACTGAAACACACGCACACACACACACACACGTTACATCAGAAAAGAATTAGCGGCGTCCCGAGACAAAAGAGCTAAGGAAAGCTGCACGAATACACTCTATCAGTAAGCATCCTTCGATCCTCGAGATAGCGAGTAGCAATTGCGAGTCCC
Source organism: Typopeltis vanoorti (assembly GCF_054136105.1). Taxonomy (NCBI): domain Eukaryota; kingdom Metazoa; phylum Arthropoda; class Arachnida; order Uropygi; family Thelyphonidae; genus Typopeltis; species Typopeltis vanoorti. The sequence continues at coordinate 2,675,308 of NC_143558.1, forward strand.
ACAGCTGTTAATAGTGAACTTAGCATCCCACCTTTTGTCTTCCCAAGCTTCATAACTTATTCTTTAGAAGCTGTTATCTGGAAATCTCCGGAGATGCGGCTATAAACATGATCTCGCAGGATGTTCGAAGCTGGCCGCGTATAAATGATGCTCCCTGATGGGCGGTAACACAAAAACAATTAGCGTTCCCTGTAGCCACCTCTAAATTAAATAGAAGTGACAGCTATCTGGGGTCGTTAGGGTTTTATTGGTGTTTTTTATGCCATTGGATGCAAGCAGAATGAATGGGTTTGCCAAAGACGCCTTCGTGTTCTTAGAGTGATCGTTATTCGTAGAAAGCTTTCGCTCGGTAAATTGAAAGATTAGCTGGAAATTTAATTCATCCATTAGGGCATGCAATGAAGATGGGAAGAAGGTCATTAACAGGTTCTTTCTGCCTTTCTTGCATGATGCAAGACTGTTTTTTATGGAGGGAACCCTTTTGTCTTAATAACTTTGCTTCTTTTTTCCAATCCCTTTTTTATTCTTTTGTGGACAGGAGGAGTGCTGCCAAAATCGATTCTCTCGTGAATGGAGGGCTCTGAGACGGTTGCCATTAATCAACTGGCTGATGGGTACACTGATTTACAGCCGAGATTAGCGGAGAAAGGGATTAAATCATTGCAAAGGATGGGGTAACTAATTATAGGCAAGAAACGTTTTTCTTTTTTCCTCCACCATCTACAGGTACAAAAATAATTACTGTCGTAAAGGACAGCAAGTACGAAGAGGGCAGTCTTGGGACTGTAAGCTTTCACGCAACCATAAAAGTCTTCTCGAACGAAGTGAGGTTTAGCTTCACTATCTTGATTTGCAGCGAAGTTTCAGTGAGTAGCAGCTTGCAAGTACATGCCAACTTATCGGCTATCGTTCATAAGAATACATCTTTGCGACGTAACATGGGCTGGTTGTCAGTTTCTTATAGATCTGAAAGTTTCTGCCTGTCCAGACAATGTGTGACGGGATGAAACTAACATCCAGCCATCTGAATTGCGATCACAAACGCTTGCATCAAATGTCTTGTAAGAAGATAGAGACTTAAGAAATTGCTCGCGCTAAACGTCGACTGACACGCAAGACCATATTGGAGGCTTTCAAAGAGGACAGGCTACTCCAGACAGCCAAACAGTATCGATTGGATGTATGGTTCCATATTTATCGTGTTCCCTTTCGTGGGAGTCTGCTTAGTGTCAGGTGTGGAGACACATCAGAGAAGGTTTCTGCTGGGAAAATGTAGTTTAAAATGCTTCCCAGTTTTCTTCCTGACAGCTGAGTAGTAACACATCACCTTGTCTGAGAATACTTTTTAATAAGTTCTCTTGAAATTTTCAAATATGTCCAAAATATTTTACATCTTCACGTGTGGGTGGGTGTGCGCGCGTGCTCGTGCTCAGTCATACAGAAGCGTTATTAAAAAAAGTATAGATTGACTTTTCTTATCTGTGGAAAACTGATAATCGATACTGGGAAAGAGAGAACATCACGTCCATTCCAAACTATATAAAGAAAGTCAGCAAATGCACACGTATAATATAGGAGTGTGTGTATGTGTGTGCATGTTCGCAGTTTATTGCAATAATCGATGCTTTTCGGCAAAGCATTATAGTCAGTGCAGTACATTCTGGAATAGGAATTAAGGAAGCAGCCCTCCCGCTAAGATTTTGACGAAGCAATTCCGTTCCAAAGTGAGTTGAGTTTCTGAATCAGTACTAGAAAACATCCAACCTGTTGGCATCATGAAAATCTTCCAAGGAAAGTATCAGAATGCAGATTGTATCAGAACCTGTCCGGAAGGTAGAGCAGCAAATGACCCCAATCAGCTTCATTGCAGTCAGCTGGGAAGCAACGCTGTGGATCCAATAGACTTATAACCACAGACACGAGATATTTGAGGATTGGAAGAGACTGACTGGTCTGCTGAATTCAGTTGTTACACATAGTCAAGCATGAATTAACGGAAGCAGGTGCAATTTAATTAATTTTGAGAGTATTTTCTTGATACCCCCTCTGTACTCACTGATATCGGAAAGACAATCAGAATGCTGCTTTAAGCATTGCTGGACACCGTACCACGATATCTGCACACCTGTTATCCATCTGATATCCAGCACACAGTTCACAAGGTACACGGATGTATCTGCAACTGCTCCAGGAATATATATATATATAATCAGGTAACGCCTTTTATTTAAGGGAGCAGTCGAGGCCTTTTAACCCCATCTAGCTTATTGGAGACCGAGTGGCAGTTCAATCTTTACCAGATTTGAGAGCTAGCTGGTCTATAACTATTACTATATGCGGGAAACCGATGAAGAGACGAACAATCAAGTGCTGCCATCTTTTGATACTTAACGCTTACATGATGTGTCTGAAATGATGTTAGTTCTACGATTGATTTACTTGAGTTTTCGGGACTAAAAAACCCGCTTGCCTGTGCCAGATATCGACTAACTCGGGAACCAGTCAAAGAAACACTTAGAAAAAGTTCCTCCAGTCCTTGACCTTCAGTGTATCTTAAACCGCTAACGACTTGTATTCCACTATGGGGAGTTGACGTTATTTCAGCCCTATCTAACATTGGAAGACTGGGAGGCAGTTCAATCACCACCAGTAGCCAAAGGCTACAGTAATTATAAGCTGCATCTAGTGAAGAGATGGCCGACAAGTGCTACCATCTCATGGTCCCTAATCCTAACATTATATTTATCATCTGAAATAGTGTGGGCTCTACGGATTTTCTTGCCTTAAACCTCAGTGAGAAAAAGAAAAACCATGGCTGTCCGGTGCCAGAGATTGTCGGGAACTACTTGAAGAAATGCTTAGAAAACGTTCCTCTTGTCAGCAAATAGAATTGAACCTAAGTTTTTTTTTTCAGCATAGCCTTGCGGAAAGACGCAGATGCTCCTTCCACTGTGCTATAAGTCTGTGCAGTTCATTTTAAAAGTTGTTTAACACAAAGGAAAGTCTTTATTTACAAGCACAACTGCATTTGTTTCTCCAAGTTTAATTAAGAAGAGTGAGCGAGATTAAGCACTCTGCATTAGGTTTAAACATAAAACAAAATTACTTCCACATGAAGCTCTTTTTAACACAATTTCATATAATTACAACAATTTGATTTATTCATTTTAGGTGTTACGATATTAAGATTAAATCACGAGCTATCATATACAAGAGAGATAAACCAAGGGGTCCGACAGGGATGTCCCCTCTCAGCAACTCTTTTTAATATCTACTTAAATGAAATAATAATAAAATGGAGTAAACATTTACCTCAAGGAATTAAACTTTCTCCTACAGTAAACTTAAACACTCTCCTCTTTGCCGACAACCAAATAATAATTACAAATTCTGAAGATAAACTACAGAAAGCTATTTTAAATCTAAATGAGATATCCAAAGATTATGGTATGATAATATCAACGGAAAAATCAAAAACTATGGCCTTTAAAGGACAAGATCCAGCAAGAACTGAAATAGTATTAGATAACAAGATCTTAGAACAGGTGAATTCACTCAACTACCTAGGATGTATCATCACATATGAAAATGAAAAAGATATAAACGTAAAAATTGCAAAATATTTAAAAATAACAGGAGTAATTAACTCTATATTTAAACCAAACCTAGTTCAAAAACAAACCAGGCTAAAAGTATACAATACATTAGCCCTACCGGTCTTAATGTATGGAAGCGAAATCTGGACAATAAAACAAAAAGACAAACAAAGATTAACAACAGCAGAAATGAAGTTTATGAGAAAAACTGCAAAGTATACCCTATTTGATCACGAAAGAAACGAAGATATTATGAAAGAATTAAACCAAGAACCAGTAATTGAAAAAATTAAAAAATGTAAACATAGATGGATGGAACACGTTCAAAGAATGAAAACAGAAAGATTACCAAAACAAGCCGTAAAGTACAAGCCATTAGGAAAAAGAAAACCAGGACGTCCTCTTAAACCATTCAACGATGACTTCTAAGGCCGGAACAGGCCACTCTAGGCCGAAATCCTTGATATGCATGATGATGATGATGATGACGATAATTTTATTTCTTGCACAAACAAGGGATGGAAATATGCATCTTATACTTCTTATAAGGGCCGCCTACGTGAATTTCAAATATGCCCACAATGAAGACATTACTTTTAACAAAGTTACGGGGGGGGTGATAAGTGTTTAAAATGCAATGACCATTGACCCCATTTACAGAGAAATGAGAACATCCTGTGCAGAAAATATCAATCCCAGAATTCTCCGCTCGTCTACTTAAAGAAATTTCGAATATTCTTGTCCTACTGCGTTTCAGTTTACCGAGTCTGTTGACATGAGGAAAACAGGAAAGAAGAATTTGATTGCAAGATCGATTTTCTGATAATCCGCTCGCAGGTATTCCAGATGAGACTCGAAAAAGGTCACACACACACAAAGGGATGTTAGCGTTCGAGTTTCACGTAAACAAAATTCTGTTGCAAAGAGATACGCTGCTCATAATTTTAAAGGCGAACAAAAGAAAATTTTTCCAGTGCGCATTCGCTGACTGTTTTCCGCATAATCTAAATTCGTCGCTCGTATTTAGACGTGAGTTTAAAATTGATTGAATTCCAGAGCGGATTGATGAAGTATCCGTCATTTTGAAGACGGAAAATCTGGATGAGAAACGGACAGAATAACCGATAGGCGACAATAATTGATGGATGAAAGCTCACTCCATCAACACCCACCCAAGGGGGAAGTGCTTTGTAACTATTAATAGCGCCGTCCTCTAAGGCACCTGCTGCAAAGAAGCGTATATCATTAAACAAAAAAATCGTTGAAGAGAACGGGAAGAAAGAGATTGTCTCCAGCCCAGCTGTGGAAATGGTCTGGGTGTCTTCTGTAGCACCAGACAATTGAAAATAAATTTATTGCGCAAGAAATAAGACTGTCTCATCGGCAACGTTTTTAAAGATACGTGGAACGATAAAAGATAAACATTCCCGTGGTTAGGGCTTAAGGACAGTTGCAGTTAAGGTCGAAGTATGGCTGAGTCCAGTGTCGAAAGGGCATCGTCGATACCGAGTGAGCTATGAAGGTTCCAGTTTTGGTTGATCGGGTGGGGTGCTATCAGAAGGGACTCGCAATAAATTTCGAATAACAACAAAGCATGGAGACCAAATCTACTCACCTCAATTTCAGATCGGTTCTGCTTCCCATAATTTTATGGACGGCTATTTCCATTTATGGGAATTCCAAATGCATAGTGTTCCGTACAGAGTGGACTGGGATAGTAGTATACCAGGCATTTCTGCCAAGATCAAGATCAAGATAAGATAAGGAATCGTCACGTTGTGATTGGTTGTTGAGATAAAGACGTCACTGTGTGTGACGTCATGGCTTGGAATGTTTGGAATTTCCCTGGGGGCATATGTGTCAATGGCTTCGGTTCTTGTATTTTGGTTCGCGTATGGAATTATGGGTGATGGTAGAGATAAGGATTCGTGTTGTGATTGGTGGGACACTTCTGACCAGATCAAGATCAAGATAAGATAAGGAAGCGACGTGAATGTTTGTTATTATCAGATGTAGATACGTGACTTCATTTGCTAGTTGTAAATGGAAAAAAAAGATATATTAGTGGATAAGGATTCGTGTCGTGATTGGTGGGACTCTTTTAACCAGATCAAGACCAAGATAAGATAAGGAATCGTGACGTGTATGTGTGTTGTTTTCAGATGAAGATAAGTGACGTAATTTGTTAGGTGTTAGTAAGTGACGTTATTGATTTGAATGGAAAAGGAAGATATATTAGTGGACAAGGATTCATGTTGTGATTGGTGGGACACTATGAACCTAATAGGGGTAGGGTGAAAGGGGAAGCGATATCAGTGTCCTGGATGTGTGTTGTTATGAGTTGTAGATAAGTAAATGGTTTGCGTATGGCATTATGGGTGATGGATAGTGATAAAATAAAGTTTGAAATGTTTGGAATTTCACTGGGGGGCCCTCATCTGATAACTGATAACTGCAGAGCGAAAAAAAAGCGTTTTATCTTTTTTTTTCGCTCTGCAGTTATCAGTATCACTTGGAGATGACATCACTAAAAGATATCCGCAAATGAGGACCTCGCTCATCTCCACTAGGCTGAGCGGACATCTTCTGGAGGAGAGAGAGATGAGGGGGTTAGAGTATGTGGTTGGGAAGCATTCCAGGGAAGACCATTCTCACCCTCTCACTGCCCTTTCACCCCACCACCTAATGCTATTTTTTTTCCCATCCCAACAATTTCGGACATATGAGCGAGAGAACTAGTCACTTGCTCTAACATCAAAAATGCTGTTTGAGGATAAAATACTTAACATAATAAGGAAATAATATAGAATATGCCCTTCGAGCCACAGAGATAAGGTTTGCCCAATGATGTCACAAAGTAAGATAATCTCACATCAACATCATATCCAACAGCATGTGGAAACATGTCTGTGAGTCATCTGTGTGAAAGTTTCATGTTGGAAGGAACAGTCAGTGTAAGGGTCAGGTAAAAAAGTACTATAAGGAAAACAATCGAGTCGAGTGCCCTTTCAGTTACTGCAGTTTGTTCATTCAGTACAGCTATCGTATTGTGTTGTGTGTCCAGTAAAGTCAAATAATGAGTGAACCACAAAAGTCTTTGAATATTTTTAGATAATTACATGTTTCTAATTTTTTTCTCTGTAAATAATAATATTTCAGCAAATTAAAATATGCATTTATAAACTTAAATGAACAAAGATGTGTGATATTGTTGTTGTGTTTTCCACAATGAATTTTTATACGTTTATTCTGTTTAGAATTTGATAAATAAATCCATAACTTTATATACGTTGACGCAAATACAAATTTTGGGGATTGAGAAGACAGGATACGTTAATGTTCATACAAGGTAAGAAGAAGAAATAGACAGAAAAGTTTTATGGTGCTTTAAAATTAAAGAGAAGGTACATTTTCTTTTCTTTTCACACATCTGTACATGATAAAACTTTAAAATCAAGTGACTGCGAGTCGAAACTTATTTCACTACTTTACCACCCATACCATTTTAGTGAAGGGAATTAAAAACAGAGGTCATAGCAAATAACAGAATTGTAGTTTTGTGAATAAAGTAGAAATGAACTGAAAAGTGACGATTTTGTTACTATATCTGTAGATAGCTCCACCAGACTAGAAGAAAAAACTCGTTCCAAATTCTAATGACACGACTGTTAGACCCATCACATTACTAAAACTCTTAAAAAGTTTGGCATAGAAAAAAAAAGGTATCGTACTGTGTGCAGAATGCAAAAATACAAATTTTGGGGAGTGAGAGAAAACAGGATAAAGAAGAAATAGACAGAAAACATTTATGCTGTTTCCAAAAATAAAGAGATGGTACATTTTGTTTTTCTTTTCACACAACTGTACATGATAAAAGTTAAAATCAAGTGACTTGTGTACGAGTCGAAACTTATTTCACAACTTTACCACCAATACATTCTAGCGATGGGGAATTAAAAACAGAGACCATAGCAAATAATGGAATTGTAATTTTGAATAAAGCAAAAATGAATTGAAAAATAACACTTTTATTCCTATATCTGTAGATACCTTCACCAGACTAGAAAAACAGTCGTACCAAATTCGAACAATACGACTGTTAGAATTTGATTATTTCATAAAGAGACTGTAGATATTTTAACCCATCACGTTACAAAACTCTTAAAAAAGGTTGGTTTAGAAAAGAAGAAAAAAAAATGGTGAAACTGATATCCTGTATTACTTATTTTAGAAAATTGTCTAATTCTAACTATTGACAATGTTTGAGTTATCTGTAAACATTTCGTTCACATACTCAAACTCCGAACTGATAATACCGTGCAAAACATCAAAGGGAGGATAGGAGTCATAAAAAGTGACGTTTGGATTGTCGTATGGGAAGTATTATCAAACCCTCACGTAAGACCAGGAGAATTCCAATCCCCCAGTCAGAAAAGTTCGTAAGTAGACACAACAATTTGGCGAATACGGTCGCTGGCTGATATTACCCATGACAAGAAACATTGAACAACCATGAAAAAAAAAAAAAAAACGTAGATTGAGCCACCATATGAGTGTAGGAAATAAATGAATCGCATTAGTCAGGAAAAGACATGTTGGGGTAATGGAAAATTGTAAAACTCACGTGAATGCTAAAATCACTTAGTCATCGTGGGAACTGAAAGGGGACCGAAAACTAAAACCGGAAATTAATGACTAATCTTCAAGAAAGACTAATGAAAATATAAACACTGTGTGTGGGGGGGGGGGAATCACACACAGTTATTTATTTATTTATTGCTTGGTTATTCTGGCTAGAAAAATGTAGTTAACTGACTTTTAAAGTAAAATAGAGAAGAAAAAAAATTACGAGTCTTAACAACAGATCTACCAGAATTCCAAAAATAGGAAGTTGCACATCGCCTCAATACTATGATGTCATTGGGGACAGATAGATTTGGGAAAACATGAGCACTGTGGGAAGGAATTAACAAAGAGTACCACACGGATGGAAATCTAAAGATGTAGTTGACTAGATTTTCTGGTTATTTACAGAAATATTGTTCTGTGGGAGTTAAATAATTTAACTCACACAGAACTTTTTTATTAATATTAATAATATTAAAATTAATTTATTTTAATTTATTTTTTGTGTTGTGCTGTGGATATAAAATTCAACTATTTTGGAATATCTTTTTTGGAATATTCACATTTAGAAGAGCCATTCTGGAAAGACTGCAAGTAATTTAAAGTATCATTAGAATTTCTAGAATGCACAAAAGGTTTTGTAATCCATTTAACTGTCCATTTATTTTAATTTATTTTTAATGCCGTTTGATTTTTCTCTTGACTGTAAAGTAAAAAATACCAATAGCCAAATATTTGTAAAAAAGATAACGTTAATTTGTAAAGTAATGAAGTTTTAGATTTTAAATGTACACAAATCAAAATATTCGGATGAGTTATGTATATGAGGGGGGAAAAAGTGTGTGTTTGAGGGAGACCAGCATATAATTAAATTATTCAGAAAAACTCGAAACACTGCCGCCATTACGACTCTACTCTACTCTAAGAATTACCATAGTCTTTTAACAGGAAAGGAATACCCCAAAATGTATTGGAAAATTAATACGGCCATCTATAGACAATCAAAGACAGAACATGACAACAATGACAGATATGTGTCACCCTGGGAAACTTCCAAGATATCATATCTCAAAAACATCGCCCACAATTCCATAGGCAAACCAAAACACCATGTGATATCACTGAGAGACATATGTTCCCCAGAAATTTCCAAACACATAACGTCACGATTGGTTATCTGTAAATATCACGCACAATGCTGTACGTGAACCAAACATACCACGTGCTGTTATTGACAGATGAGGGCCCCCAGTGAAATTCCAAACATTCCAAACTTTATCTTATCACTATCCATCACCCATAATTCCATACGCAAGCCATTTACTTATCTACAACTCATAACAACACACATCGAGGACACTGACGTCACTTTCCCTTTCACCCTATTTGGTTCATAGTGTCTTACCAATCACGACACGAATCCTTATCCACTAATATATCTTCCTTTTCCATTCAAAACAATAACGTCACTTATTTACAACTAAAAAATGAAGTCACGTATCTACATCTGATAATACCAAACATTCACGTCACGATGCCATATCTTATCTTGATCTTGATCTGGTCAGAAGTGTCCCACCAATCACAACACGAATCCTTATACACCATCACCCATAATTCCACACGCGAACCAAAACACAAAAACTGCAGCCATTGACACATATGCCCCCAGGGAAATTCCAAACATTCCAAACCCATGACGTCACACACAGAATGACGTCATCATCTCAACAACCAATCACGTCACGATTCCTTATCTTATCTTGATCTTGATCTTGTCAGAAGTGCCTGGTCTACTACTTGGGATTACAGAGAAAGAACATGAGTGTTGACTCTCTTTTCTTGTTATTTTTTTAATGCCAACAAATTATACGACGGAAAATCAAATGCGAATGCAAATTATTTTGGATTGAAAAATGTCTGAAACTTGAGTTGTATTTTTCAACCTCATTTCCTTGTTCTACAATTTGTCAAATCGGTCTCCGCGCTTCTTGATGTCCTCTAAGATGAACACTTTTGTTGCACCAGCAGTCAAGTGTGGTCTCTCTTCTCTCATTTAGCCATTGTAATGAAGATTGACATCAAAGCTATGTTCTGGAAGTGGTAACAAAAGAAATCCTCCTGTTCTCTCGAAGTGGTGAAACAGACTTCTTCGGCTAAACTTGTTCTGCTATTTTGAATTTTCAACTTTCATTCATATAATTTTTTTTCTGACACTCTTCATACTACGAAAATTCTTTGATAGATCATGGACGTCGTACCATCCAAGATTTGCACAATGGATTCTGCTAATCCTGCACGCAGATTGCGTTCACTTTTTTTTTTTAATTTCCTTTCTCTTTTTCTAGGAATGCTGTCAGAAGAAGCCTGTTCTATAGAGCAGGCAATGAATAAAAGTGATGACCAGTTAATACGATGAATCTGAAGATTTTTACTCCCAATACAAGAAACATGAGAGATCTATAGTAACTAAGCTTTGGGTGGGGGGGGGGGTGTATTTTATTTTATTTTAACTTTTAATAGTTGTTTGTTTTTTGGACATCATCCATACTCTTTTTCTGGAGATTCAATTTCGAACATTTTCAAATCACTTCAGATCTCCACTACGCAGGAGACGTAAATCTAATCTCACATCGAAAGGTATTTACAGACATCCATGATCATGCTTGTGGATCGAAAGCAGTTACACGAAACTACTTTTTCGACAAGGCCAAAGGTTTAAGTAACAATCGGTGCTAAAGGTTCACACTATTCGGTTTTGACTAATTTTTTAGATGAAGGATAGTTGCAACCACAGAAGCGAGAGCCGTCGCTGGCAGACTGCCAAGAAGAGTCGTTTCATGTTGAAGGGGAGAAAGGAGTAAGGCGATGTTCAAATTCGTCCCCAACACCGAAATCACGTGCTTTGCACGTAAAAGTTTCCGACTGTTGTACAAGCAAAATAGTTACCACTTTAAAAACTAGAATTTTCATAAGAGAAAAGCTAATTTCCCCGACGTATAATAATAAACACTCATCCCACGAAACACATTGATTACCCTAATATCAGAATGGATTCTCCTTCTTCTGACATCGGCAGAAGTGTCGAGGGGTCTCGCATCTGTGGTCGCACTAGTAGAGATATAAATGAACCAGAATCATGGAAATATCTTTACAAGAGGCATAACCTAAATAGAGTTAATGGGCTTGGAAGTGAAATGAGAAGCAGTGTCGCCATCTTGAATCGCAGGCATCAAATCAGAGTAGAAACACCTCTACTCACACGTAATATTTGCCTGACAATAAAGTTGCAAGACTGATTTTTTTTATTAGAAACAACAAAAATACTATTGAGATAGCACGTAGAGGAACAGATGAGTGTGTGAATTATAATTAACGTTTAACAAAGTAAACATTTTGTTTTCTAGAACAGTAAGCGTTTTATTCCATCATAAAAAATAAATACGAAATAAAATATACATTTTAAAATATCTTGACTAGCTTTTCTATAGCAACGCATCCCACAACAAACGGATGTTATTAAACAGCGAATTCTTGTACAAAAAAAAAAAAAAAAAAAAATGTGTAGTAATCCGTCAACTCCTTTTATTCCCTAACAGTGTTTCTCAAACTTCAGATATCCGCGTACCCCTTCTTATATTTTCATTACCAAGTACCCCCTTATCAAATAATAAATAAACGAAATAATTTTCATTGCAAATGTCTATTTTATTTGAATTTATACGAAAGCGGATATGGAGTTTGGGTTGAAAGGCTAATTCCCTTCAACCGAATTCCATAATATCTGAAACACATTCACTATATATTTCTTCGTTTTAACACGTTCACGACGGAGTGGTGTCAAGCAAAACCATATGTTGCACCGGCAACATATGGTTTTGCTTGAGTCTATACAGCAGTTTCTGTTGGAGGGGAGATGTGATTCATTAGTTAGTTAGTGCCGGTTTTATCCCAGTTGTCTCTGGTTGCAGTATTTCATGAGAAATATAATGATTCCATGCGTTAATGATGCATAGCCGAAAATTGCCACGTACCCCCTGAAGACCTTTCGCGTATCCCTGGGGGTATGTGTACCACACTTTGAGAAACACTGCCCTATAGGAAGCGAGCGACACCGTTTTAGTCCTACCTAGCTTTTGCAGAGAGTGGACTGGTCAATGTACACCAGCAGCCCATCCAAGACTATCGGTGCTACTACCTAACCCTAAAACAGTATTGTGGGACATATAGTGGGTTTTTATAGTCGATTTTCTTGAGTTTACGGGACGAAAACCCCCGCATTTCGGGAGAAAAACCACCTTAACTCTGACAGAGATCGACGAACTCGTTTGGAATCAGTCCAATAAAAGCTTAGAAAAAAAAGTTCCTATAGTCGGCGACTAGGTTTAAATGCAGAACGGCTTTCTTCGGGGAATCTAGCACTATGGACGCAAATACTACTTCTACAGGCAGCTTATAATTCTTGGATAGACAAGTGCATTTCTCAGCATAAACTGCGTACCTGCATAATGCTAATACAGCTAGTGCTCTCTCTCTCTCTCTCTCTCTCTCTCTCGCCCTCCTTCACTGATGTACTTTTTTGAAGTCATGAGATAACATGCATCCAATAGTCAGATGTTTCAGAGTTGCAAACGTAACCACTTCGTGTGTGTGTGGGGGGGTCGAAGTAGATGTGGCGTGGTCGAATGGATAGTTACTCCACTCTCTTCAGTCTACTGACCTTTCATTTCAAATCCCGACACATGGGAGTGAATGTGGTAGATAAAACTGCCGCCATGCTTAATGAAGGCCTCGTACATGCGGCCTGCATGGGTACAGCATTTCTGAATTAGGCACCCAATCATGGCTGAAACTCGTGGCATAATGGGTAATAGGGTTCTGACCTTTAGACTGAAAGTGTCATTAACCACCATACTCATCATGACGTCATTAAAAACCCGGATGGTCCGTTGAAATTAAAATAACATCTTGATGTTGTTGTAAAATGACTAAAATTACTTGACACATTTCATCGAACTGAAACTGTGATTATGTTCAAATGGGATTTCGAATATTTTGCCTCCCTTAAGACTCTAAATATGGTAGGATTTCGCTCATTTCTTTTGCTGGCCTTAGCAAGAAGAGAAGCTAAAAATATTCCACCGCCTCTCATCAGTCGAAATTTCCTGCAGTTGGGATTTGCCGCAGGAAGTAAGCTGTTCATCCCGTCATCGGCATGCAGACGACACAAGCGGATAAAAGGTGTCTGTTGTTATGTAAAAGGGGTCGTCGGTGGGCCGATCACGTACACGAAGAGGCGAGCGAAATAAAAGAAAATAATCTTCGGTGGCGTCTTTCAATCGCTGACGGCTCTTGGGGGTAGCACGTGCAAGGATTAGCGAGGCAGAGGCAGAAACGGATACTGCAAATGGCGTCGATTTGCCGCCAGGTGTCGCTGACTTTCGAAGAGACGATACGTAACGTCTTATTTTTCCGCTGTTCAATAAAGCAACGTGGAAAACGTCTCGTGAATCTTTATGACTTGTAAGAAGTTCCTTTGGGACTTTTTCTACCGCGTTGTCTGATAGGGAGGAAGATGAGACCGTCCTGGTCTAGTTTGCGATGCTTTTTCGATCGCTCGGTTAAATTCTCTGATTTGTATTGGCAGTGGAGACTCGTAAGAATATGTAGTGGTTAAGGCTGTAGTAAGGAAAGTAAAAAGAAATCAATATGGATTCAAAAAAATTATATCATTAATAAAACTAAAATATAACAGAATTCTTCTCTTCGTTCATTTCTACAAAGATATAAATTAAATGCTAGAATTAAACAGAAAACTGCACAATATTTACCTACAATAACGACAACGATGTTAATTTGTGCTATTTGTGTTCCAGTAGTAGCAACGTATCTTGGGCTGCCATGCTACCAGCCCAAACTGCACGTAAATCACGTGTTACCCCTACTGCGGTTTGGTGCAGTCTGCACTGAATGCAGCTCCAGCGTTGAGTGTACTAGCCAGTACTGATATTAGCCCTAGTTTTTAGATAATTATATAAAAATTAAGAACTGCGATAATAAAACAGGAACTTTCATTTTATACTGGCGGGGCTGCAGCCCTTAGGCACGAGCCTCCACTAATTATTAGCTGTTCAATGAAACGAATGAATTAGCATTTACTGAAATGTCAGTACACAATAAATAACGGAAAAAACTCACGTAGAAAGATTATTTAATAGTATAATTTTGGCCTGTGTGTCACAGGTATCCTCAGTACATTAAGCTCAAAATTAAACACTAACTGACAATTCCAAAAAGCGCCACCTAAGTAGCTGGTGTAAGATAACTGAAAAGGTCAATAACTTTCCTAAAAATAAAAAAAAATTAATACAATAAAAAGTTAGGAAAGATTAGCTGATTTGTAAAGTGCTATCTCCCATAAAGGGGACAGACGTAAGCCGTCGGATCTGTTTAAGTTAGGAGTTTCACATGTTTCTTTATAAAGAAACATGTGAAACTGACTTTTGTGAAGAACTCTTGTCTTTCTCCAATGAACTCTGTGTCTAGTGAAGATGGCATGTTCAGAAAGTCCAGACTTTTCAGGTTTAAATTATTCAATATAAGATTAGTGTTCTTCTAGCTGAATAGAGGCAGATCTTCCCGTTTGTCCGAAATAAGATAATCCACAAGAGCACGGAATCTGGTAGACACCTGGATGATTAAGATGTGGAAGCTTGTCCTTAGGAGAAGTGAGAAAGGTGGAGATTTTTCTAAACGGTCGAAAGGCAACAAAAATATTCAGTGGTTTTAAAACTTTTCGTGCTCTTGTGAATTATCTTATTTCGGACAAACGGGAAGATCTGCCTCTATTTGGCTAGAAGAACACCAATCTTATATTGAATACTTTAAACCTGAAAAGTCTGGACTTTCTGAACATGCCATCTTCACTAGACACAGAGTTCATTGGAGAAAGACAAGAGTTCTTCACAAAAGTCAGTTTCTCATGGAACGCCTTTATAAAGAAACATGTGAAACTCTACTTCATTCTCCTAACTTGAACAGATCCGACGGCTTACGTCTATCCCCTTTATGGGAGATAGTACTTTACAAATCAGCTAATCTTTCCTAACTTTTTATTATATTAATTTTTTTTTTTAGGAAAGTTATTAACCTTTTCAGTTATCTTACACCAGCTACTTAGGTGGCGCTTTTTGGAATTGTCAGTTAGTGTTTAATTTTGAGCTTAATGTACTGAGGATGCCTGTGACACACAGGCGAAAATTATACTAATAAATAATCTTTCTACGTGATTTTTTTCCGTTATTTATTGTGTACCGATATGTCTACTCACGGTATACCTCTTTTAAAACTTATTTACTGAAATGTGTAACAGCTCAAATATGAGATGTTATTTTGTCCACAATTCCAACCGGTATTGAAAACGTGTGCGCAGAAGAACAGCAGGGATTGATCTCATCGTGGTAATGTACAAATAGTCCGGCTCTCTTTCATGGTTGTGAGAAGTGCAAAAGACTGGGAAATTAATCGAAGAGTCGAAATTACTTGTTTGGAGTATTAATACGAATAAACAGGATCAAAACACTGAAGCAATCCAACGTGAAATCTGAGATTCGAGTGTTTTGAAGAAGACAGTCCTCTGAAGGAAGATGGAACCCCGTATGGAAACATACAGAGCCGTCCAGAAGGGGAAAGCCAGCAAAATTACCGAGACTTGGAGGTCTGAAAGGAAAGGGGTGGGTTTCGGGGTACGATTTTGTGTTGCAATGTTTTGTCTGTCTCTTTTGAGAGTATCATTATTATTGGATCAGTTCCTTGCTGGGAGGCCGAAAAAATATTTTTTTTTTCATCGGGATCGAAAATTACCCAGGAGACGTAAAAATGGATTGTAAATATATTAGAAGGGAAAACAGCATGGAAAAGAAGGAGACGATAGTCAAAATATATGTCATTCTAGGACGTACTTAAACTGGAAGAAATTATAAGAAAATAAACAGAAAAGCTGAAGAAGGGCGCCTTGGTAGAATAAACTCGCCATCGCAATAGGAACTGCTCCTTAAAAAGATAATAAAATTATTGCGCACTCGCACAGATACAAATTAGTGACAGCATCCCTTGTTACTAACTCCTATGGATTCACGCATCCCAAAAGATTTGTCCCGAGTTGGAAGATTCTTCACATTAAAAATGTGTTTACAAATTATACACCTGGTAATTAAAACTGTCACTCAGTGATCCATCCTGCTATGAACGCGCGGCGTTCTAGATGAGTGAGTACTTCACCCTCCTACAGGACATCTCTTCTACTAATAAAGATCCACTCTTCGGCACAGGAAGAATATCTTGTCTCAGAGAAACTTAACGAGTAGGAAATGTAGGTAGAAAGTAGCAGTGCAGAGGGCCTCGCGATATTAATATGTATTATAAATGACTGTTATTTAATAAGTAAAACACAGATTACTTCAGATTCGATTCACTGGACACGATTAATATACCGAGGAAACGATTAAAGTCAAGGACGACCAATCATAAGCTCACTCTGCATGGTTATGGAAGCGAAGCAACAAGCGTAATTGGCGCAATAAAAAATTAATTTTGTTATTTTTGTAAAGTGGTGGGTGTCTTATTTGAGCAAACATGTTTAAATTTCTTTACAATTTCCCCCCCCAATCTAATTTTGTTTTCATCACACACACGAAAGGCAGAAGAGCCTTCAGCAAACAGATGCCTTCTCAAGAAAGGATCAGAAGTCGAGTAACTTGTTGATATATTCTTGAATGGTTGGAGATTGTTGTCCTTTGGAGATGCTTCATAAGAGAGACTGTTCCACACAATTGAGGTGGAAGGAATGAAAGATGACTGGGAGTAGAAGTTTCGGTGAGTATGCACGACTGCAAAAGGATGTTGGGCAATTGTTGCCCGAGTTCCTGTAGATCTGGTACAAATAGGTGGCATATTGGATGCTAGTTGTTCTGCTGAGCAACGGCCATCTGTAGAAGAGGCAGACATAATGCAAAACTTGATCTTCTATGGTTAAGTGGCTGAAGAGAGTCTGTAAGAGATCTGAAAAGAGTCAAGAATTTCTAAGGAAGTCTTAGGTGCACCACCCCATACATGAGAGCAGTATTCTAATGATGGGAGGATTTCGGATTTACACAGGAGGAAGTAACTGTTCTGCAGAGAAGTACCATCTGCTGGCTGGAAAAAGCGCACAAAGTTTTTTGGAAGCTGATGATGCTACAGAAGTGATTTGATTGTGCCAGGAATGGTTTGGACTAAGAATCAGTCCGAGATGAGAGATTTGGTCTTGACTGTTGAGCACAGCAAGCGGATGAAATTTGATATTTATTTTTTTTTACTGGGAAGCAAGCAAAACTCCATTCTGGAAGCATTGAAGTTGACTACGTCGCTTTCACCCCAGTCAAGGATAGTATGGAGATCAGTGTTCAGGGCGCTTAGAGATGAACTCGAAGCATGAGTTGGTTGAGCACTGCAAGGCTTGTCATATGGGTAGGACGACTGGAGTGTGCTTTCCTCGACAAAACTATGAATAGAGTTTGAAGTCGATGAGTGCACGTCATTTATATAAATCGGGAAGAAGACGTGTGAAATGACAGCCTTGATGGACACTGGCATTGACAGGAAAGTTTGAGGAGGGAACACCATCCACGATTACACGGAAGTCGATCTGAGAGAAAACTGGTAATCCGTTTTCTCAAGGATTAAAGCAGCCCAAATGATGGGAATTTGTGAATCCTCCAATGCCAGACCCTTTCAAAAGCCTTGCAGAAGTCAAAAGTAACGCAGAGATATTTCTTTACACAAAACTGATGTAAGAGCAATAGGTCGATAGTTTCATGATAAACATTTATCTCATTTTTTGGGAACTGGTTGTGTATGAATTTTCTTCCGTACTGAAAGGTGGAATGCCAGCTAAGTACAGTTTAGAGAACAGATATCAGTTCAGCAGCGCATGTCTTAAGCCCAGTGGATGAAATTCCAATCCGACCGGCTGCCTTTGTAGTATCCAAGTTATTCAATATTCTTCTAATGTCATTCCGGTGGAAGATCACAAAAGGCACGGGGTGTAATGTTCTAGACAAGGAAGGAGGTAATTTTCCATGGTCATCTATGTAGTCAGAAGAGAAGAATGAAGCCAAGATATCAACCTTGTCTTTAGGCTGTTACAGTGCTACTGTTTGGGTGAGATAGAGGAGGTAGCACAGATGGGCAAATATTGCGATGACGAATTTGGCAAAGGACCAGAAGGCGCGACTCCCGGTGGCAGAAGCAGTGAGTTTTCGACATTTAAATCTAAATATTAAATTTCATCAAAATTGATTCATTCGTTCTCCAGTGGTTTTAAACTGACGTTGAGAGCCAAGCAGATGAACACGAAGAACTTATTCATCCTTCGTTTCCTTAAAGGGTAGATTTACACCATTAAAACATTTTTAAAATTTAGAAAGATGTCGAATTAAGGTTTTTTTTTTCTGCCCAAGATACTTAAAAGTTTAGAGAAGGCCCTGCTGTAATCATTAGTTGACAACAACTAGTTGAATAACGAAAAAATATTAACTTTAAACTGGTTATTGCCATTGCATGCCATGCAACACATGAGCAGTCCATTGCAGAATTTTGCGAGGAAAAAACTTTTCAGCGTTTGCTGAATTTTTTTTTTTAAATCGGTATATAAAATTTTTAATTAGTCTTCTATGTGTATGCAAGGGCGTAATAATAGAAAAAATCATTCCGGTTGGCTAAAAAAATTCTTTTTCCCAATAATCCAAATCTCAGGCTGCATGGACGTTTCTGAACATCTATAAATGATAGACGATTTGTATCGCACGATGTGAGAACAGCACCCTGCTGATCAGAAGCCTGAATAGCTTGAAAACGCCCCGCGTTTGGCTTCTTGATGAGCTAACCCCATGCAGCATTAACACAAGTGGATATCCCCATTTGCCTTTCGGGTCCTAAAACTGATGTTACTTCGATGCAGGTTTCTATTTGGTTTTAACCTCCTGCTCTTCCTTTTCCTCCCGAAATATATTAAAATCGAGCCACGATATCCTCCTCTGTCAAGTAGATTTAATAACCTTATTCTTGGTGTCGCTTTTCTCTCCACGTACACAATATTTTCCCGAACCGAACTTCACTGGAGAGAGAGAGAGAGAGAGAGAGAGAGAGATTCGACATCTCTCTCTCTCTCTGTCCCTCCCTCTCTTTCTCTCTCTTAGCTTGCAAAGTCTTATCCGCAGAGCGAAGGAACAAATAATCATGTTTCTGTTATCTTCTTTTTTATCGTATCGACTTCGCGAAATTAATTAATGTCAACGAAAACACTTTCAAAAAAAAAAAAAGATATTTCCGAAGCTGTTGGTGGCTTCTCGCCATACTTTGACAGTTTTTAATGGATCAAGCAATTCATCCGAACACACTTCAAAATAATCTTTCTGAAAATCAAGTTTGCTGCCACCACACGCGATACATCAGGAGTAATCGCAAGAAAAAAGGGCCCTTTTTTTTCTGTTCCCTTCAGAATTTTTCGCGTCCCAAAACAAAACAAAGCGGCGTTCCGACTGCCCAGAGGGTTCGTTTTCCCGATAAACTATCAGCGACGAAACTAACTTGATTCCCAGAGAAAGGTGTGATGGATGGACCGCCAGGACACATCTATACGGATGCACTCCCTGTTTACCGTATATATTGAACGCCGTGATTGATGAAAATCTTATTCGTATGCCATTAATCTACCTACTGTTTGCTTTTAGTTATTCAAATAAACTTGATCCATGACCGCCATCTAGTGACAAGCTTGAACACTTTTCTTACCTCTTATATAATCAAATCAGCACATTCCAATATTCGTGAATTTCAGAATACTAATCTAAAGAAACGTTTTTTTTTTAAATACAAATAAAAATAATGCATTCTTCATAAAGTAAGAAGGGAGAAATATTTTTAAAAAAATTTACATTATCTTTATGATACATCACTAGTGCTAGTGTTGAGCGTCATTATTGACGCTGAACGCTAATGTTTAGAGTCAGTAATGAAAGGCAAGTAGTATACCATGCGCTTTGAACCCGATCAAGATCAAAGATAAGGAATCGTGACGTGATTGGTTGACGTCATTATGGGCGTGGCTTCATGAGTTAGGAATGTTAGGAATTTCCCTGGGGGAATATGTGTCAATGGCTTCACTTCTTGTGTTTTGGTTCGCGTATGGAATTATGGGTGATGGTTGAGATAAGGAATCGTGTTGTGATTGGTGGTGCACTAGTGACAAGATGAAGATCAAGATAAGATAAGGAATCGTGACGTGAATGTTTGTTGTTATGAGTTGTAGATAAGTGACGTCATTTGTTAGTTGTAAATACGTGACGTTATTGTTTTGAATGGAAAGGATGATTTTAGTGGTTAAGGAATCGAGTCGTGATTGGCGGGACACTTCTGACCAGATCAAGATCAAGATAAGATAGGGAATCGTGACGTGGATGTTTGTTGTTATTGATTTTGGAATGTTTGGAATTTCGCTGGGCCCCCTTCTGTCAGAAACATCACGTGTGTTTTTGGTTCGTTTATTGCCTTGTGGGTGATATTTAGAGATAAGAATCGTGACGTTATATGTTTGGAAATTCACAGTTTTGAGGTTTTCTGAATAATTTAATTATATGCTATGTCACTCAAACATACATTTTTTTTCCTTCTATAGATGGTTGTACTAATTTATCAATTACATTTTTGGGGTATTTCTTTCCTGTTAACGGGTGGAAATTCTTAGAGTAAGTCGTGATGGCGGCAGTGTTTAGGCTTATCTGAATAATTTTATTATATGCTAATGTCACTCAAACATACAGTTTTTTTTTTCTTCTTCTATAGAATGACTGTACTAATTTTCCAATACATTTTTTGGGGTATTTATTTCCTGTTAATGGGTGGGAATTCTTAGAGAAAGTCGTGATGGCGGTCGTGTTTCGAGTTTTTCTGAATAATTTAATCATGTACTGGTGTCCCTTATACACACACACATACACATTAGACATAACAAATCGTTAATGTGTCCATGTTGATACTCTAATATATACCCTATGATTATTCTTATGAGAAAAACAAACTATTCAGTATTAGAATTACGCTTACCAAAAACATACGAGCAGTGATTATTGAAATTACAATTATCAATTGTTATGTTTAAGTTAAAAATTAACTTACATTGCTTTCCATAATGAGAACATCTTGGTATACTATCTAAGTTTTTTGAATGTTCCAAATTGTTGATTATTAACATATATTCACAGCACAGAACACAAACACAAGTCGGAAAATCCAGTTGACTTTTTCATTCTATGCGTTTGGTCCACTGTTAATTCCTTAGCATAGGATCACACGATGTTTGTGATGCGAATATATGTTTTTAGCATTCACATGATTCGTTCATTGTGACACACATATCCTAAGTCGTGTGTTTTTCATGAGGAATAATCCGGAACCGAGCGTAACGTCAAATTGCGTTATTCACCTTTTTCATGACTCATATTCTTCCTTCGGGGAAATACGACTGTTATTCTATAGTTGACTGTTTAATTTAGATTACTATCCGATTGGTTCGTTCTCTGTTTAATTCCTTCCCACAGTTGCTCATGCTATGTTTTCCGAAGCTTGGTGGGAAAGTCTATGTGCCTTTTTGTTTAGGGTAAGTGTAATTTCCTGTTTCGAATTCCGAGTGCTGTTAGGGTAGGGAATTCTGAAAAGTGAAATGCTTTTTTTTCCAAATTGAATGGTTATTTTCTGTATTTTACTTTTAAAATGCACTTTAATTACATATTCTAACAGAATAACTGAGCAAAATTAATGAATTAATAAAATGTATGTGAATTTATTTTCCAACACTGCAGATTTCTCACTAAGTCTTATCTTAACGATCTCTCTCTTATCCGGTCGTCTTATCCGTTACTACACACACACGATTTCTCACCTACTGTACGTAGGTGAGAAATCGTGTGTGTGTAGTAACGGATTCGTTTAAAATATCTAATGACTCTGCAAAATAACCAAATTCTAGCAGTATTGTAACATTTCAGGTGAAATTTTCTCCACTAAAATTCTGGTTATTAATTTGATACCTGATTATTCCTTTTGCTTCCAAGAGTTGACAGTTTCTTGATATATTTGAGAGTTTGCATGAACAAATAAGACTTTTAATTCACTGAGTCAAAAAGAAATCTGGTTAGTTTGTGGCATGAAATTTTACAAGGAGAAAAAAAAATGTTATGGTCTTACTTAAATTTGTATTTTGACTGTTGTCCTCTCAGCCCGACTTTTTTTTTTCACAGTAGGGATAATTATATATTTTAACACAATTATTATATTAGATATTCTTTCTCACACAAATAAATAATTATGTATTCTTATTTCAAATGAATATTAGCTCAGAAAGAAAGAAAGAAGGAAAATTGTAGAGAAAAAAATGTTTATCTTCAAATAACTATTTTGGAATCACAGCAAGCAAGAAATTCATCACCTTTTCAAAGTTTTGAAATTCCTACCCATATTGTTTTCATCATTTGGTATCATTTAAATGAAGAACACTTCTGGCTATAAAGTTTGTTAATGTTATTGATTTTTCTCTTCCAATGGCGGTCATTTTTTGATACATTCATGCTGATTCCTTGTTATCTGCACGCTATGATACCTTTTTATTTTCTACAACAAAATTTTTAAGAGTTTAAGTAATGTGATTGGCTAAAATATCAGCTGTTTGTCTCTATAAAACAATCAAATTCTAGCAGATTGTTAGAATTTGGTAAGACTGTTTTTTCTAGTCTGGTGAAGGTATCTACAGATGTAGTAACAAATTGCCACTTTTCAGTTCATTTGTACTTTATTCACAAAACTACAAATACGCTATTTGCTATGGTCTCTGTTTTAAATTCCCCATTACTAGAATGTATGGGTGGTAAAGTTTTGAAATAAGTTTCGACTCTCAAGAAAAATAAAATGTTTACCTTTAAATAAATATTTATGATCACAGCAAGCAAGAAATTCATCAGCTTTTCAAAGTTAGGAAATTCATACTCATTGTTTTTATCATTTGGTATCATTTAAATGAAGAACGGGTATGGCTATTAAGTTTGTTAATGTTTTTGATTTTTCTCTTCCAAAGGCAAGTATTATTTGATATATGCATGTTGATTCATTTGTTATCTGCATGCTATGATACCATTTTTATTTTCTACAATAAACTTTTTTAGAGTTTAAGTAACGTGATAGACTAAAATATCAGTTGTCTCTCTGTAAATAACCAAATTCTAACAGTCGTATTGTGTGAATTTGGTACGACTGTTTTTTCTAGTCTGGTGAAGGTATCTACAGATGTAGTAAGAAAATTGTCACTTTTCAGTTCATTTGTACTTTTTTCGCCAAAATACAACTATTTAGTTTGGCAAATAAAGTACAAGTTTTGAAAAAAAAAAAAGTTTCAACTGCCATTGATATGTTTTTAAACTTTTACCATGTAGAAATATTTGAAAAGAAAAGAAAAATGTACTTACATCAAGGTTTTTTGAGAGTTTGGTAACGTGATGAGTTAAAATATCTGCACTCTCTCTGTAAAATAACCAAATTTTTATCTTACTTTGTGTGGGGAAAAGTAAAATTTGTATTTGTGTTATCTGGAGAGTACAAACTTTTTTTCTATACCAAACTTTAAGAGCTTAAGTCACGTTTTGGGTAAAATTATCTGCTTTCTCTCTGTAAAATCACCAAATTCTAACAGGTAGGATTTTCGAGTATGCGAACGAAATGTTTACAGATAACACAAAAAATGTCAATAGGTAGCATTAGACAAATTTCTAAATAATTAATTACAGGATATCAGGTTTCCCATGTTCCTGGCACTAATTTCATAGTAGTGATTTTTTTTACAATAATTAAACAGAATTGCATTAAGGTATAAAGTTATTGATTTAATTATCAAATTCTAAACTGAATAACTGAGTAAAATTTTCATTGTGGAAAACACAACAACAACACACATCTTTGTTCATTTAAGTTTTACAAATGCTTATTTTATTTTTCTTAAATATTACTTACAAAGAAAAAAAATCGAAACTTGTAATTACCTAAAAATATTTCACAATATTTAGTTTACACTATTTTCCTGAAGAAAGAAAATTTCAAAGACTTTTGTGGTTCACTCTTTGTTTTACTTTACTGGACACAAACACCACAACACAACACAATATGATAGCTGCACTGGATGAACGAATTGCAGTAATTGAAAAGACACTCGACTCGATTGGTTTTCCTTATAGTATTGTTTACCTGACCCTTTACCCTGACCGTTCCTTCCAAAATGAAACTTTCGTGCAGATGACTCACAGACATGTTTTCGCATGCTGGTGGATTTGATGTTGATGTGCGTTTATCTTATTTTGTGACATTATGGTACAAACTTTATCTCTGTGGCTCGAACTCATCCAAAGGAAGATGAGTGAGCTGCCCATTTGTAGATATCTTTTAGTGATGTCACCTCAAACTGATAACCAATGAGATGAACGATCTCGCCATTTGCGGATGTCCGAAATTGTTGGGATGGAAAAAAAATAGCATTATGTGTTGGGTGAGAAAAGGTAGTCGAGAGGTTGACAGTGGTCTTCCCTGCAAGGCTCCCCCACCCTCCCTCTCCTCCAGAAGATGTCTGCTCATCGAAGGGAGATGAGCTAGCTTACCGTTTTCGGATTTCTTTTAGTCATGTCACCTCCAACTGATGCTAAATGCTCCCCCACCCCATACTCTAACCCCATTATCCCTCTCTCCTCCAGCAGATGTCTATTGAGGCTAGGGGAGATGAGCGAGCTTATCATTTGCGGATATCTTTTAGTGATGTTACCTCCAACTGATACTGATAACTTTGGAGGAAAAAAATAGCATTAGGTTGTGGAATTGAAAGGGTAGTCAAGAGGGTGACAGAGATCTTCCCTGGAATACTCTCCCCCCTTCTCCTCCAGAAGATGTCTGCTCACCCTCGTAGAGATGAGTGAGCTCATCAGTTTTGGATATCTTTTAGTGATGTCACCTCCAACGTTTTTTTCCTAAAAAAATTATCATAAAAAACGCGTTTTTTAATTGTGTTTTCCTAAAATGTTATCAGTATCAGTTGGTTAATTTAACACAATTAATAATAATTATGTTAAAATATATAAATATCCCTACCGTGAAAAAAAAAGTCGAGCTGACAGGACAACAGTCAAAATACAAATTTAAGTAAGACCATAACATTTTTTTTCTCCTTGTAAAATTTCATGCCACAAACTAACCAGATTTTTTTTTGACTCAGTGAATTAAAAGTCTCATTTTTGTTCATGCAAGCTCTCAAATATATAAAGAAACTATCAACTCTTGGAAGCAAAAGGAATAATCGGGTATCAAATTAATAACCAGAATTTTAGTGGAGAAGATTTCACCTGAAATGTTACAATACTGCTAGAATTTGGTTATTTTGCAGAGCCATTAGATATTTTAAACCAATACGTTACTACACACACACGATTTCTCACCTACGTACAACAAATGGCGACCGGATAAGAGAGAGATCGTTAAGATAAGACTTAGTGAGAAATCTACAGTGTTGGAAAATAAATTCACATACATTTTATTAATTCATTAATTTTGCTCAGTTATTCTGTTAGAATATGTAATTAAAGTGCATTTTAAAAGTAAAATACAGAAAATAACCATTCAATTTGGAAAAAAAAAGCATTTCACTTTTCAGAATTCCCTACCCTAACAGCACTCGGAATTCGAAACAGGAAATTACACTTACCCTAAACAAAAAGGCACATAGACTTTCCCACCAAGCTTCGGAAAACATAGCATGAGCAACTGTGGGAAGGAATTAAACAGAGAACGAACCAATCGGATAGTAATCTAAATTAAACAGTCAACTATAGAATAACAGTCGTATTTCCCCGAAGGAAGAATATGAGTCATGAAAAAGGTGAATAACGCAATTTGACGTTACGCTCGGTTCCGGATTATTCCTCATGAAAAACACACGACTTAGGATATGTGTGTCACAATGAACGAATCATGTGAATGCTAAAAACATATATTCGCATCACAAACATCGTATGATCCTATGCTAAGGAATTAACAGTGGACCAAACGGATAGAATGAAAAAGTCAACTGGATTTTCAGACTTGTGGTTGTGTTCTTTGCTGTAAATATATGTTAATAATCAACAATTTGGAACATTCAGAAAACCTAGATAGTATACCAAGATGTTCTCATTATGGAAAGCAATTGTTATGTTTAAGTTAATTTTTAACTTAAACATAACAATTGATAATTGTAATTTCAATAATCACTGCTCGTATGTTCTGGTAAGCGTAATTCTAATACTGAATTGTTTTTTTTCCATAAGAATAATCATAAGGTATATATTAGTGTATGAACATGGATACAGTAGCGATTTTTTATGTCTAATTTGTATGTGTGTGTGTTTAAGGGACACTAGTACATGATTAAATTATTCAGAAAAACTCGAAACACGACCGCCATCAAGACTTTCTCTAAGAATTCCCACCCATTAACAGGAAATAAATACCCAAAAAATGTATTGGAAAATTAGTACAGTTCATTCTATAGAAGAAGAAAACAAAATGTATGTTTGAATGACATTAGCATATAATTAATTATTCAGAAAACCTCAAAACTGTGAATTTCCAAACACATAACGTCACGATTCTTATCTCTCTAAATATCACCCATCACCCACAAGGCAATAAACGAACCAAAAACACCATGTGATGTTTCTGACAGAAGTGGGACCAGCAAAATTCCAAACATTCCAAAATCAATAACAACAAACATTCACGTCACGATTCCTTATCTTATCTTGATCTTGATCTGGTCAGAAGTGCACCACCAATCACGACACGAATCCTTATCAATAATATATCTTCCTTTTCCATTCAAAAGAATAACGTCACTTATTTACAACTAACAAATGACGTCACTTATCTACAACTCATAACAACAAACATTCACGTCACGATTCCTTATCTTATCTTGATCTCGATCTGGTCAAAAGTGTCCCACCAATCACAACACGAATCCTTATCTCAACCATCACCCATAATTCCATACGCGAACCAAAACACAAGAACTGAAGCCATTGACACAAAATCCCCCATGGAAATTCCTAATATTCCTGACTCATGAAGCCACGCCCTCAATGACGTCAACCAATCACGTCACGATTCCTTATCTTATCTTGATCTTGATCTGGTTCAAAGCGCATGGTATACTACTAAGGTGGCAGGACCTTTCCTCAGGAAAGGTCCTACCACCATTCTAAACCTCTTATTTATTTATTTATTACCAAATAAAAACACTTTACTATCGATAATAAAACATCTTAGTGTCTAAGAATGTCTTGAATTTTAAAACAATTTTAATTTTCGCTGATTTTGTTCAAAGTCAATTATTTTGTATAAATAAAACCAGAAGTCAACGTTGGTCATTGGTTAAGTCTTGGAAATCCCGTCACGTGGGCGTACCATTTCCCTGTTAAAGTGGCAGACAGATTTTTGGCAACGGAATTGATAGCAGAACTTCCGTTGCAGCTGTTTGGAATTACAACTAAGGCTATGAGACCAGTATTCTGTCTATTAATCACGTGTGTTCAGTGACTGGTTAGTCTGTTTCATAAGATGAATAAAACTGAGTTTTCGGGAAAAAACTGCCCATTCAGACATTGTCTCCTAGCATCACGTGATAGATTTTAATGAATTTTGGATAATTTTGAATGAAAATATCCAGGACTAAGTAGTGCTTCATTGATTAAAGGCAAACTGGAGCAAAAGAGACAACCAGGTATCCGATAAAAGCAGCAAAGCTTGTAAAATCAACTCCACAACCTGAAATCCC
The DNA here is from genome assembly GCF_054136105.1 of Typopeltis vanoorti. Taxonomy (NCBI): domain Eukaryota; kingdom Metazoa; phylum Arthropoda; class Arachnida; order Uropygi; family Thelyphonidae; genus Typopeltis; species Typopeltis vanoorti. Next base: position 2,703,466 of record NC_143558.1, read on the forward strand.
CAAAGAAAAATGGCTTCGCTTGCTTCATGCAACCCGTAAGTACACATCACGAGGCATAACAGAGATACTAAATTAATCATTCCGAACAGGAGTATGGATTCTTCTTAAATTTGTTTAAAGCTGTGATATCTCTTGCTGTAATACTCTCTCGAAATTAATTCCAATTCTTATATGTTTGTCCGTGGAATGCAAATATATACACATATACAGTAAAACCCCGTTTTTACATTCCCGCAATTTACGTTTTCCTGCCATTTATGTTCTTACGATGTATTGTTTTTCCGCCATTAACAACTTGATGTGGACGTTATTTCCCGTGATTTGCGTTTTTTCCTCGGGGGAGGGGAGGAGTGGCAATACAGATTTTCGAATCGATTTCTGTGGAAATCTGCGCATTTCTATTCCCAGATGGCGTTACTTATATTCGGCTGTAGTTTCGTTTCCGCCATCACGGTGATTGCACGCTTGCAGCAGTAATGTAGTGATGAGCGATACCGTGATTTTTCAATCACAATACAGATCGATATTGCAGAATTTCTGGTAAGTAATTTAGCGTGTGAAAGTTGCTTTGCGGTGGTGGATTATCCACGTTACTAACATGGAGAAAAAACAAAAAAAGAAAATGTATTTTGGTAGAAGAAAAGATGGCAAATCTGCGACGTGTAGATTGGCATTCCGGAACACGTGTGCATTTAGCAAAAGATCTTGGACTCTCCGTGTCCACTTTGAACATGACAGTAAAAAAAAAAAGATCAAGCACTGAACTCAATGCAAAGCAATCTGGTGCTATGTCAAAAAAAAAAAAAAAAAAAAAAAAAACGAAAAGCAAAAACAATCAACAATTAAAGATTTTTTTAAATAGATAAATGCAAGTAATTATAAATTCATTTATTTTCAGTTATTAAATTTTGTAATCTAGTATATAGACTCGCATACTAGCAGTAAGTCATGTTTTTGCCTTTTTTAATGTTTTTTTTTTTACATTTCCTGCTTTTTACATTTTTTCCATGAGTCCCCTGAAAAGTGCAAAAAAGGGGTTTTACTGTATATATATATATTTATATATATACATATATTTGCACTCCACAGCACTTGATCTCCCGAAAGAAAACCTACGTTCAAATCTAGTCGCCGACTAGAGGAACTTTTTCTAAGTTTTTCTTTGACCGATTCCCGAGCTAGTTGATCTCTGCCATGAGCAAGTGGGTTTTTCTTCCGGAGACTCGGTTTTTTTTCCGTAACTCAAGAAAATCGATCGCAGAACCTAAACGCAGAAGACAATAAATATAAAGTTTTAGGATTAGGGACCACAAGATGGCGGAACTTGCCATCCCCTCTCTTCTCCACTGGATGCCGGATACTGTTAGTGATAGTCTTGGGTCAGCTATCTCTAACTGACCTCCGCTGGAGATTGAACTACCCCCCAGTGTGCAAACGTTAGGGCCAAAATGGCCTCGCGTATATCCCTTGTAAAGGAATCAAAGGCGCTATCAGAATATGTACCGTATTTTCCGGTGTATAAGACGCACCCAAGAAATTTAATACAATTTTCTGGAAAAAACTTAAACTGTTCAAATGTTGAAAATGTAAAATGCTGAAATGGCAATGCCATTTTGCCGATTTTCTTGCACCCATTTCAAATCTTCGGTCTCTAGTTCTGGCCACTTCGCAATTTTTCCACGCTCCGCGCGCTTTCCTTTACGCAAATTGTACAAAATCTCCTGTCCACGCCAAGCTCTAATCATTTTTTCAGTAGGCGGAGGTCCAAAATGTCTTGCGGCTTCCCTATTCCCGTGTTCTTCCGCATATTTTACAACCTGCAATTTGTAACTTGAAGAATATGAATGTCGCCTGTTTTTTTCCATCACTAAAATCAATGGGCAAATATCAAACTGAACACAAAATATCTCAACATCAACTCAATACTGATAAACATCGGTAACTGATTACTCGGATAAGATATTATGAAACTTGAATAGGAGCACCCCGTTCTTAGCCAACGACGCGCTAGAAGTCACGTGAAGGTCACGCATCAATTTGATTGCACCATTAACCGCGTACAAAGATCTTGGAACATAAAAGGGAGTGCGTATGACTTTGAAAAGAGGAAACAATCTTTATCTTCATTATATAAGACGCACCTCCATTTTTAAGATGAAATTTTAAGATAAAAAAAGTGCGTCTTATACACCGGAAAATATATATATATATATATATATATATATATATATATATATTTTTTTTTTTTTTTTTTTTTTTTTCTGCCGCTTTCTGCCACAGCATGAAAGTGCAGAGGCAGTGACAGCAGTTCTGAACAGCTCCCACTCCTCCTCAACATCTCAGCATCTGCGGTATGCTTGAGAATCTCTTTGAACCTGGAGAAAATGTCATCTGCAAAATTCTTAGTCACTCATATAGCTTGACAGCCACCCACCCACCCACCCACCCACACACATTATATATATATATATATATATACAGGGTGTTCGGGATAAATTTGACATATTTATAATTAATTATATTTTTCCGTAAGTTACATGTATTAACACAAACTTCTCTTCATTTAAAAGTTTGGACCCTTCTTCATTCATATACAAGATGTCAGAAAGGATGGATAGCTGGAACCCACCTGAATCATGGAAGAGAATAACTTGTATCATGATGATTCGTGCCCGCCATCAAAATAAGGATATTACGACTGCTGCCCAATGTTCCCTGAATACAGTAAAAACAATCAGGCATGAACTAGAGACTTGCAATGGTGACTACGAGGATGTAGCAAGAAGAAAGATCCCTAGCAGACGATCTGATTGCGTTCGTACAGCAGAATTCCTCGCAAATCTGCAGGAACAGGTGTTGAAGAACCCTGGCATTGGAATTCGGGCTTTGTTCGTGGAGTTGCTAACTGTAGTCAAGCCCTGGATAACAAGGGTAGCCAATGGTAGGCCGTATGTATGGCAGCAGGATTCGGCCCCTTGCCACACCTCTGGGAAAAGTCAAAAATGGTTGTCTGAAAATTTCTACGACTTCACCAGTCCAAATGTTTGGCCTCCAAACTCCCCAGACCTTAACCCCATGGATTATTTTGTATGGGGCGCAGTTGAAAAAGACACCAATCGCACTTCCAGTAATACAAAAGCCCAGTTAATGGATAAAATTAAAACCGTTTTTGCGGCCCTTCCCAGGGAGACTGTAGCATCAGCTTGTTCGAGGTTCCGAAGCAGAATTGAAGCTGTGATCGATGCTAATGGTGGTTATTTTGAGTAAATCTTGTTGATAGTATTGTAATTAACTCTGCCTGTAATGTTTTTTTGTCAATTCATTAAATTTAATAGATATAAAGAAGATTTTCTTTTTCCTTACGAAACTGTCAAATTTATCCCGAACACCCTGTGTGTGTGTATATATATATATATATATATATATATATATATATATATATATATGTTAAAGATACCAAGCAAATTTAAACCTGGTTTTACTCCATTTCCCAAGTAAGCAAACAGACTAAAAGTCAAGTTTGCGCCTGCAATTGATGCAAGTCTAACTGATCCCACAGATAGTGCAGGAACAGGGCAACTCGTGGTAAAGGTGGAACAAGCTCCGATCACTAATCTTAATATTTACCTTTAATGCCAAAACACATCTCCAAGAAGGGGATGTATGATGTTTTGTATTAAAGGCAAGGGGCCACTACCCAGACCGGTTTCGACCTTTATTGAGGTCTCGTCAGTGGGAGCTAGGCTTAGAAATACCAAGATTTAGTAATACAGAGCTTGTAAGTATTTCGCCAAAACAAGTTACCATAAGGTGTTTTAACCTTATTAAATAAAAATCTCTGGAGGAGATATAAATGTAGAAAGTATTTTTACCTTGGGTATAAATATATGTTAAAGATACCAAGCAAATTTAAACCTGGTTTTACTCCATTTCCCAAGTAAGCAAACAGACTAAAAGTCAAGTTTGCGCCTGCAATTGATGCAAGTCTAACTGATCCCACAGATAGTGCAGGAACAGGGCAACTCGTGGTAAAGGTGGAACAAGTTCCGATCACTAATCTTAATATTTACCTTTAATGCCAAAACACATCTCCAAGAAGGGGATGTATGATGTTTTGTATTAAAGGCAAGGGGCCACTACCCAGACCGGTTTCGACCTTTATTGAGGTCTCGTCAGTGGGAGCTAGGCTTAGAAATACCAAGATTTAGTAATACAGAGCTTGTAAGTATTTCGCCAAAACAAGTTACCATAAGGTGTTTTAACCTTATTAAATAAAAATCTCTGGAGGAGATATAAATGTAGAAAGTATTTTTACCTTGGGTATAAATATATGTTAAAGATACCAAGCAAATTTAAACCTGGTTTTACTCCATTTCCCAAGTAAGCAAACAGACTAAAAGTCAAGTTTGCGCCTGCAATTGATGCAAGTCTAACTGATCCCACAGATAGTGCAGGAACAGGGCAACTCGTGGTAAAGGTGGAACAAGCTCCGATCACTAATCTTAATATTTACCTTTAATGCCAAAACACATCTCCAAGAAGGGGATGTATGATGTTTTGTATTAAAGGCAAGGGGTCACTACCCAGACCGGTTTCGACCTTTATTGAGGTCTCGTCAGTGGGAGCTAGGCTTAGAAATACCAAGATTTAGTAATACAGAGCTTGTAAGTATTTCGCCAAAACAAGTTACCATAAGGTGTTTTAACCTTATTAAATAAAAATCTCTGGAGGAGATATAAATGTAGAAAGTATTTTTACCTTGGGTATAAATATATGTTAAAGATACCAAGCAAATTTAAACCTGGTTTTACTCCATTTCCCAAGTAAGCAAACAGACTAAAAGTCAAGTTTGCGCCTGCAATTGATGCAAGTCTAACTGATCCCACAGATAGTGCAGGAACAGGGCAACTCGTGGTAAAGGTGGAACAAGCTCCGATCACTAATCTTAATATTTACCTTTAATGCCAAAACACATCTCCAAGAAGGGGATGTATGATGTTTTGTATTAAAGGCAAGGGGCCACTACCCAGACCGGTTTCGACCTTTATTGAGGTCTCGTCAGTGGGAGCTAGGCTTAGAAATACCAAGATTTAGTAATACAGAGCTTGTAAGTATTTCGCCAAAACAAGTTACCATAAGGTGTTTTAACCTTATTAAATAAAAATCTCTGGAGGAGATATAAATGTAGAAAGTATTTTTACCTTGGGTATAAATATATGTTAAAGATACCAAGCAAATTTAAACCTGGTTTTACTCCATTTCCCAAGTAAGCAAACAGACTAAAAGTCAAGTTTGCGCCTGCAATTGATGCAAGTCTAACTGATCCCACAGATAGTGCAGGAACAGGGCAACTCGTGGTAAAGGTGGAACAAGCTCCGATCACTAATCTTAATATTTACCTTTAATGCCAAAACACATCTCCAAGAAGGGGATGTATGATGTTTTGTATTAAAGGCAAGGGGCCACTACCCAGACCGGTTTCGACCTTTATTGAGGTCTCGTCAGTGGGAGCTAGGCTTAGAAATACCAAGATTTAGTAATACAGAGCTTGTAAGTATTTCGCCAAAACAAGTTACCATAAGGTGTTTTAACCTTATTAAATAAAAATCTCTGGAGGAGATATAAATGTAGAAAGTATTTTTACCTTGGGTATAAATATATGTTAAAGATACCAAGCAAATTTAAACCTGGTTTTACTCCATTTCCCAAGTAAGCAAACAGACTAAAAGTCAAGTTTGCGCCTGCAATTGATGCAAGTCTAACTGATCCCACAGATAGTGCAGGAACAGGGCAACTCGTGGTAAAGGTGGAACAAGCTCCGATCACTAATCTTAATATTTACCTTTAATGCCAAAACACATCTCCAAGAAGGGGATGTATGATGTTTTGTATTAAAGGCAAGGGGCCACTACCCAGACCGGTTTCGACCTTTATTGAGGTCTCGTCAGTGGGAGCTAGGCTTAGAAATACCAAGATTTAGTAATACAGAGCTTGTAAGTATTTCGCCAAAACAAGTTACCATAAGGTGTTTTAACCTTATTAAATAAAAATCTCTGGAGGAGATATCCAGGTTTAAATTTGCTTGGTATCTTTAACATATATTTATACCCAAGGTAAAAATACTTTCTACATTTATATCTCCTCCAGAGATTTTTATTTAATAAGGTTAAAACACCTTATGGTAACTTGTTTTGGCGAAATACTTACAAGCTCTGTATTACTAAATCTTGGTATTTCTAAGCCTAGCTCCCACTGACGAGACCTCAATAAAGGTCGAAACCGGTCTGGGTAGTGGCCCCTTGCCTTTAATACAAAACATCATACATCCCCTTCTTGGAGATGTGTTTTGGCATTAAAGGTAAATATTAAGATTAGTGATCGGAGCTTGTTCCACCTTTACCACGAGTTGCCCTGTTCCTGCACTATCTGTGGGATCAGTTAGACTTGCATCAATTGCAGGCGCAAACTTGACTTTTAGTCTGTTTGCTTACTTGGGAAATGGAGTAAAACCAGGTTTAAATTTGCTTGGTATCTTTAACATATATTTATACCCAAGGTAAAAATACTTTCTACATTTATATCTCCTCCAGAGATTTTTATTTAATAAGGTTAAAACACCTTATGGTAACTTGTTTTGGCGAAATACTTACAAGCTCTGTATTACTAAATCTTGGTATTTCTAAGCCTAGCTCCCACTGACGAGACCTCAATAAAGGTCGAAACCGGTCTGGGTAGTGGCCCCTTGCCTTTAATACAAAACATCATACATCCCCTTCTTGGAGATGTGTTTTGGCATTAAAGGTAAATATTAAGATTAGTGATCGGAGCTTGTTCCACCTTTACCACGAGTTGCCCTGTTCCTGCACTATCTGTGGGATCAGTTAGACTTGCATCAATTGCAGGCGCAAACTTGACTTTTAGTCTGTTTGCTTACTTGGGAAATGGAGTAAAACCAGGTTTAAATTTGCTTGGTATCTTTAACATATATTTATACCCAAGGTAAAAATACTTTCTACATTTATATCTCCTCCAGAGATTTTTATTTAATAAGGTTAAAACACCTTATGGTAACTTGTTTTGGCGAAATACTTACAAGCTCTGTATTACTAAATCTTGGTATTTCTAAGCCTAGCTCCCACTGACGAGACCTCAATAAAGGTCGAAACCGGTCTGGGTAGTGGCCCCTTGCCTTTAATACAAAACATCATACATCCCCTTCTTGGAGATGTGTTTTGGCATTAAAGGTAAATATTAAGATTAGTGATCGGAGCTTGTTCCACCTTTACCACGAGTTGCCCTGTTCCTGCACTATCTGTGGGATCAGTTAGACTTGCATCAATTGCAGGCGCAAACTTGACTTTTAGTCTGTTTGCTTACTTGGGAAATGGAGTAAAACCAGGTTTAAATTTGCTTGGTATCTTTAACATATATTTATACCCAAGGTAAAAATACTTTCTACATTTATATCTCCTCCAGAGATTTTTATTTAATAAGGTTAAAACACCTTATGGTAACTTGTTTTGGCGAAATACTTACAAGCTCTGTATTACTAAATCTTGGTATTTCTAAGCCTAGCTCCCACTGACGAGACCTCAATAAAGGTCGAAACCGGTCTGGGTAGTGGCCCCTTGCCTTTAATACAAAACATCATACATCCCCTTCTTGGAGATGTGTTTTGGCATTAAAGGTAAATATTAAGATTAGTGATCGGAGCTTGTTCCACCTTTACCACGAGTTGCCCTGTTCCTGCACTATCTGTGGGATCAGTTAGACTTGCATCAATTGCAGGCGCAAACTTGACTTTTAGTCTGTTTGCTTACTTGGGAAATGGAGTAAAACCAGGTTTAAATTTGCTTGGTATCTTTAACATATATTTATACCCAAGGTAAAAATACTTTCTACATATATATATATATATATATATATATATATAAGAGCCTGTGTAGCTCAGTGGATGTGGCGTTTGCACACCACTGCGCTAGGCCGCACGAAGGAAGTCTTGGTTTCGAGTCTAGTCGGCGACTAGAGGAAATTTTTCTAAGCCTCTTTTCGACCGGTTCCCGAGTTAGTCGATCTCTGCCACGGGCAAGCAGGTTTTTCGTCCTGTAAACTCAAGAAAATCGACCGTAGAACCCACATTATTTCAGACATTAAATATATTGTGTTAGGGTTAGGAACCACGAGATGGCGGCACATTTGAGCCGTCTCTCTTCACTGAGTGCCGCTTAATTAGTGATAGCCTTGGGCCATCTGTCTCTGATTGGGTACCAGTGGAGATTGAACTGCCCACTCAGTCTCCAAAAGTTAGATAGGGCTAAATGGCCTCGCCTACTCCCGTATATACGGGAATAAAAAGGCGTTAGCTGATTTTTTTTTTTTTTTTGATATATATATATATATATGAGGCTGTGAAGCTATATGAGGAAAATGAGGCTGTGAGGAAGAATTTTGCAAATGGCAAATGTTGAGGAAGAGTGGGAGCTGTTCAGAACTACAACCACTGCCTCTGCACTTTCATGCTGTGGCAGAAAGCGGCTCGGCATGGCGATGGGCAGTATGAAAATGACACCTTGGTGGAACCAAGAGATCAAACAAGCTGTCCAGGAAATAAAGGAGGCCTACCTAACATGGCTTAGAGTCAGATCACCTGAGATGCGTTTCCGGTACACTGAGGCATAAAAAGCTGCTGCTGAGGCAGTAAAGACAGTAATGCAGAAGGCTTGGGAATACTTTGGAGAAAAATTAGACTCATCCTATGGAAATGCAAACAAAGTATTCTGTCAGACCATCCGCCACCTTCCAGGGAGGAAATCGTGCACAGCAAGGGCAATTAAGGCCGCTGATGGTGCACATTTAACAACTGAGAAGGATATCCTCCACAGATGGAGAGGCGATGACTATTCTCACAGCAGAAGAGGTCCATTTAGCAACAAAATCGTTAAAATCGGGCAAAGCTGCTGGTGATGATGAAATTCGGCCCGAAATGCTAAAAGCCTTAAATCGAGACGGTGTTCTCTGGCTGACACGAGTGTGTCAGGCTACTTGGATATCTGCAGACAGGCATAATAATACCAGTCTTCAAGAAGGGAGACCAGAGATATTGCAGCAACTATCGTGGTATCTCTCTGCTCAGCCTGCCTGGGAAAGTATATGCTGGGTGCTTAAAAAGAAGGTGCAGGATTATAATTGAGTCAAAATTCCAGGAAGAACAATGTGGCTTTTTTTCTTCTTTTTTTCAGAAGCATAACTGATCAAATCTTCACTTTAAGGCAAGTCTTTGAGAAATCTTGGGAATATGGCAAGAATGTCTACTCATGTTTTTGTGGACTTGGAGAAGGCATATGACCGGGTTCCTCGGGATAAGCTTTGGCAAGTAGTATGGAGTGTATGGCCAACTATTAGCTGCCATCAAGTCCCTGTATAAATTGCTGGAGTTTTGTATCAGGATAAACAGCCAAAGTCTGAACTTTTCACAGTCTCCTTTTGCTTCTGCCAAGGTGTGTTCTGTCACCCCTCCTTTTCAAAATATTTATGGACTGGATTGATAGGGACAGCCGAGGCAGTGAGTGTGTCAGAATTGAAAGAAGTAGCATTGGTCGTCTGCTTTTTGCAGATGACCTAGTTCTGCTCAACTCTTCCGCAGATGACCTCCAGCTGACCCTGGATAGGTATGTAGCTGTTTGTGCAGAAGCCGAAATGAAGATCAGTGTGGCCAAAACGGAAACATTTGTGGTCTCAAGACAACCATCCCGGTGCACTCTATATGTAAGTGGAGTCCCACTGAGGCAGATGGAGAAGTTTTAATACCTTGGGTCTATATTCACTAATGATGAAAAGTGGGACGTAGAGTTAGATACTCGTATTTGCTCAGCTTTGCCGTTCGGTAGTATTGAAGAGGGAGTTAAGCCAGAAGGCAAAGCTGGCTGTCTTCAATACAGTTTATGTCCCCATCCTCACCTACAGTCATGAGAGTTAGGTAATGACCGAAAGAATGCGGACACGAATCCAAGCAGTTGAAGTGAGGTTCCCTCTCGGGGTTGTGGCGCTGACAAGATTCGACAGAGTCAGAAGCACTGTAATTGGGAAAACCCTCAATACTCAACTGTTGCTTCTCCATGTTGAGAGATCACAGTTACGTTGGTACGGGCACCTGGTCAGGATGCCACAAGAGCGACTCCCCAGCAGGCTCTCTTTGCCAAGCCAGATGGTGGTGGGAGGCCACGTGGAAGGCCAAGGACTCGCTGGATAGATTATATCCATAACCTTGGGTGGACACATTTGGGAGTCCCACCAGAACACCTGAGCTTGGTGGCGGAGGATCGTGACCATTAGACGTTCCTCTTGCAGCTGCTGTCTCCAAAACCCAGTTAGGAAAGGTGGGCCTTGAAGTTATACATATATATATATATATATATATATATTGTTCCTCTGGTCGATTACACTATTTCGCAGGGCGAAGAATCGACGATTCCGGAGGGAGAACCTTAACGTTTGTGTATGAGACTGACTAACTAACTCACTTTCTGTTGAAAATCCCTACTAAAATTTCTTTGCATCCTGTGATTCAATCCAATGTTTTTCCAACCAAAGCGCATCGTCAATGCCGACTTTGCTATGAATATTGCCCAACTACTCCCCCCTTAGTAAAAGAATATTTCTTTAAGTCTAACTTATCGAGACTCTTCCTTAATGTAACACTATGTTCTCTTGTATGTGATTCCTGAAAAATAAATAAATAAATAATAAAAAATGCTTGTAATCAAACTTATTCCATTTGTTAACACACCAAGCAAGTCACATTCTTATTGTTCTGGTCCATCCTCATTCCAATTCACTCTCCACCGATAACCATTCAGAGGTAGCTGGCCGAAGACTATCACTATTTATAAATGGCATTCACTGAGAGATGGCTGGAAAGTGGTGCCATCTCGCGAACCCTAAGCCTTACATGATATGTTATTCTGTGAAATAGTGTGAATTCCACTGTCGATTTCTATGAGTTTGCGAGACGAAAAAACCTAAATTTCGGGTAGACAAATTCGAATTCTTTTTAGTCATAAATTCTGTTTTTGGCACTTAAGCCATTATCACTTGATTTTATGGTGATTATGCAAGCAATAACACCGAGGAAACCTTGTAGTGCCTTTAGCGTTTCAAATTTTTTCAACCGAAGAAGCACAGAACAACAACAAGGAATGACAGCAGACTAGGCACGAACAGTTGAAACAAATTTCCTCTCTCTTCTATTATCTCAACTGATTTAACTCCTTTTACCCAACCTGAGCATTCAATCCATGGTTTTGTCTTTCCTGAACGTCAGTGAATATTCAGAGTGCGAATCCCTTTCGACTGAACTCTTCCCCCTCCTTCATAGATAAAGAAAATCAGTCTTTATGATTGAGTGAACCATAAATCATAAAGCCATCTCCATATGCAATTTTCAATACATATACTTTGTTAATAACTTCTGAAGAGAAATTGTAACTATAGAATTGATTATTATTATCATCATCATCATCATCACCATCACGTGACGTCTCCATTTAAATGACTTCATAACATTTCACATTTTACATTCTGCATCCATCCATTTATGAATTGTATTTTTTAATGGTTTGTGTTCATATATATTTATGATATATATTTACATATTACGTACAACATATATAATAAGCTAACGGTTTTTATTCCCTTACAGAGAGTTGCTGGAGTATAAGACTAAGAATCAATGGATTACAGAAAATAAGAAAGAAAAGCTTTAAAAAAAAGAACTTTACGTAGATGGCACAGAGAAAGTATAAACTAATTTTAAACTCACATTTCAACCAGAAAGCAGCCAAGGAAATTAAATTACGCACTGAAATACTTGAGCGCCTTTGATAAATCAAAGTAGACTATTAAAAACACAACTCTGTGGAAGCAAAGTAACGGATCTTCGAACAGCACCACCATAAAAACCGAGATAAAAGACTAAGAAACTGCGCCAGCAAACCACTAATACGAAATGCACAAAAGGAACAAACTAACGCAAGCACGAAGTGGCATAAAACAAACCTGGCATTTAATCAATGAGCACTTAAAAGGGCACGATCTCAGAGGCCCTAAAACGGTTTCATGAAAGAAGGTAAAGTGCTCAAGAAACTAGCAAATGTCTTTAACCAATGGTTTTTTTCGATCGTATCCTAGAACCCGCACAAAAAGAGGTACATGCACGAAACTCGCCTTTATAGACGGGAGCACTGTATATATATATATACAGTATATATATATATATATATATATATATATATATATATATATATATATATATATATATATATATATATATATATATATATATATATATATATATATATATATATATACAGATATATATATACACAGTATATATATGTAATCTCATGTCATCTTCCTTTTACCCTCTTTTACCTTGCGGTGTCGAGGGTTTATTAATAATCGGACCTCAAACCGTTTACAGGATGAGATGGTCAGCACTACACCCCGGTGTATCGCATGTCCGGTAGTGTTGAGTTCTCAAGGCCAGTTTGCCTGCATTGGGGGATGAAAAACCCCAACACAATACCTTTCATACTCATCCTTAAACCGATTAACCGACAAAACACTGACACTGACTACCTCCGGTGAATGAGTGGAATAGGCCACCAATTCCGCTCATTCATCGCCCTGGTAACAAATATCTAAACTTCACATCCATCCTAACTATGCTTTTACTCAACTCCCAAAGATAATCCCTATAATGAAACTTTTCTCTTATATCCATTCTGGAAAATCCTTTTAGCAGCTTCTATGTTTCTATCATATCCCCCCCCCCTCTTTTATCAACCAATAACCCACACATCTTCAATCGATCCTTATAAAGCATTCCACGGACTGAAATCATCTTCGTTTCAGGACTAAATCCGAAACCACTCAACCAATTCCATTTGCTCAAGAAATGCAAGCGGCCAAATTTGCGCATAGTCCACATGCGGACGTATCGAAGCCATATAAAGATGGACAACGACGCCTTTGTTCCTACTACTCACAGCGGTTTTAAGCATTCAATGATTGAGTGTGTTGATTTGCCAATTTTTGCAATATGAGTCGGAAGGTGTATGGATTTTAGAATGAGTAATTTTGTGCTTCAAAAATGCAGGGCTACACGCACACACACACAGAGAGAGAGAGAGAGAGAGAGAGAGAGAGAGAGAGAGAGACGAATAAATAAATGAACAATAAATTACCACATGAGATTATAGTGAAGTAATAAACCTTGGAAGTTTATTATTTTTATAATTTTAATAATTATGAATTGTAGACTGAAACATCTTACCACTTCGCAGAACATGATTAAGGAGAACCATGGGCGTCGATATATTCCTGAAAGCGTGTCTCACGAATATATATGCGTGAGTGGGTGTGAATATGTGGAAATAAATTTCCTACTTTCATGTATTCTGTGACAACAAATTAATGACTATTAGTAATTAATGTTACGTTAAATATCATAATAAATATTAGCAATTAAAATACGCTGTTTTTGTAATAATTGTCTATTTATGTAATTTTTTTAACTTTCGCTGCAAAGAAGAATTATTATTTTATTTTATTTATTTATTTATTTTATTTATTTTATTTTTTGAGTTAAGTGGAACGGCAAGCGACGCCAAGCGGCAAATTACTTGTCTTCTGCAATTTCCCTCAAGTGTTTTTTACAGATATACATCTGGAATTCAAATAAAACTGAGAGCGCAGCAAGAGGTTTTATCGCTCAACGACGTCTGTTTATTTGCGCGATCTTCCTACTGAATGGTTGAACGCTGCAGGTTTTAAAAATGAAGTAAAAAGTACAAGTTTTAGCGGCACTTCCGACACGCCCTCTGGGAAATGATTGTCTTCTCCAACTCTGAACATATTTCTACTTTTCTGCGCCGGGGCTGTCATACATGGAAACCTAACTCTACTACCAGTTTTATTGCCTGCATCTGCTTGCATATCACGTGACAGTAATATAACCCCTGGGAAGGTTGGGCGTAGCGAGGTTATTCCTCTCTCTTTCCGTAAAACAAACTACGCACGATACACATTACACTGTAAAAGATTTATGTCCGCTCTACCTAGGCAAATGGCTACGTTAATCTGCGAAACGGCAGACCTTTGGGGGAGATATAAATCCAACGGAACCGAGTTTCCTTCTTTTTCTTCCCGTAGGCCTATTTTTTCGCCAGCGGTAGATAAACCTAATCATGCTGGAAGTTCAAAATCAACTCGCTTGCCAACTTTATATCTCATATTCCTTGACACTTAATTTCGCCACCGGGGCAGAGGGGAAATATTTCCTGAATATGACTGTACTAAGAGCACATTCGTTCCACATAAATTCTGCAATCCTGTAGCCATACAGAGCTGAGTTTCTTCAGCAAGCTGAAAGTATTGCCACGCTAAAACCCAGAAACGTAGAAAAGCCGGTAAAAAATGGATGTTTCTAAAAAGTTTGCTGGATAAAAATGTAAATATTTTATCTGGCTGAGCAAAATAATAAAATTTGTAGATGTCATAAAATTATTATTCCATAATATCAATAAAATTGTGACTGTTCCCTCGCTCTGTCCAACTATTCAAGCCATTGCAACGAAAGAATAGTTTTTGAAATCACTCAAATACGATTTTAAGCCAATGGATAATAAATATCCATTGTTATTTTTATAACTAAGTAAGCAAATAATGTTTGTCTTTGAAGCAAACTAAAATACAAATGTTCCACGTTTCTATTTTAGTTTGCTAAGGAACGCCACTTCAAAGAAACGGTTTTCTTGAAGTAGCACAAATAACAAGACAACTCGCTAAGTTCGTTATCACGTTTCCAAGACAACAAACACAAATTTGTCAATATGAAACTATTCATTTATCGCGAACGGGTAATCTTCCATCCCCACCAAATATACACCGCATATTCTCTTGTACTTTATTTCAAATTATTAGATTTAAATTTACGCTGTCATTATTTCTGTTGTTTTCATGAGAACTCTCCCGACGGGATGAAAAATTACGATATTTAAAGAACTACATCAAAATCGTGGCACTTTTTCTTATGCGATAAGTGAAACTCAGCTTATGAAACAACTTTGATTGGTTTCTTCGATTGTGTACTTCAGACGCAAAAGTTTATTTTTTCGCCTAACTTTGCAGAACATTTGGTGATCTGCTTGAAACCGAAATTCAAATATCTCAGCAAGTATTAATCAGAGAGTTCAACTACCAGATTTCATTAAATTCAATGCAGCCTTGAGTGATTCCTATCATTCGAGTTAATGCAAATAGTTCGACTGAAAACTGAAGTGGCTCGACATTTTTTTAAAGAATTCGAAACATTTGTCCAACCAACCCAGATATCCCTGGCGCCCGAAGGTCGAGTGGTGGACATTGCATCATGTTTGCATTGCTCTCTTCATCGTTGGATGGTCACTTCGAATGCAGTCTGCCCTTGTAAAATTCTCTGATATTATCCTTCACTAACTTAATCTTTTGCATTCCGGGGACGCCTACAGGCAAATAGTCTAAAGAATTAAGATCGAGAGATCTAACAGACCATGGGTAAGGTCTTCCTTGTTGATTGTTCGAACGATTTGGACAGTAACGATTCAGATAATCGGAAAACATGCGGAAAAATACATCATGATGGAAATACATAATATACATAATAAAGGAAGGTTCTCCTGGAGACCAAGCTAATTTCGCAAAACGGCTGTTTACTCATTGAGACGATCGTCGTTGAAATTTATTTCAACTTGCCTGGGATTTTCGCCCGTCCTTACTTGCTCGTTACGAATATTGTTCACTCGGTCTTCGATGATGTCGGTGAGTAAATACACACATACGGATGTGACAGGCTCTTTTGTCCTTAAAATTCGGATATATCAACCTTGATCGACATATAATATATTGGCTTCGTAACCTTAGTTGCCTCAGTCGAAACTCTAAATAACAACCTGTATCTATCAAGTTGTTGTTTACTGTGGTAATGAAAATGATTCGCCTGAAACTGTCACTTAAAAAACAATTCCCCTTGGCTACGTGAAATTAACTAAAATGTTCATCAGGACTCGTCCGTATCTTCAGGGTGAGACATCTCTTATAGTTGGTCCATATAAACGCTCATTACTATCCTCCAAACACTTGTCTAAAATACTGTAATTCTGCGTGTACCTGACTTCATATTCAGGATCGCACTGCACTGCTTAAAGTACAGTGGAACAGGTTGTCGAATATAATTCGTTCCTAAAGGCTGTTCGGAAACCGATTTGTTTGAAAACTGAAGCCATTTCCCCCATAAGAATTAATGTAAAATGGATTCATCCTTTCCCGAACCCCAGATAATTGCTTATTTAAACCTTTCCAATAGTACTTCATGCATAAAATCGTATACAAAACAATGAAAATGCTCTGACACACCCAGTTCCATGAAGAGCGTCTGTTCTGATCAGAAACATACTACCGCGTCCGGGATAGCCGAAGCGTCGAGAACTGCGATCTGGAATCTCGATGAGAAATACGCTACGAGGACTCACAACATACTTCAGCTAAACATGAACGGCACTCAAAAAAAAAAGATGGAAGAGCTTAAGAACATTTTATACAAAAATAACATCCACATTGCATGTTTACAACAAAAGAAACTAAATCAAAATCTGAAGCTTCAAATCAAAGGCTATTCAACATCAAGGAAGGACAGACCGGATTGTTCTGGCGGAGGTCTAGCTATACTCTTAGGGACCAAACACATTAAATAAAAGAAATCGTATCAACTACAAACTGCAATATAAATACTAACCCAGAGGCTCAAGCAGTCAAGACGTTTCTACCAAAACGCATTATTACAATAGTCAATGCATATCACCCCGATAACACAGATATAAGCACAGAACGACTTAAACAACTAAGCCAAACAACGTCGGACACAAGTTGTGGCTCCCCACAACTAGATCGGAAAGGAGCACAAATAGAAGACATAATTGATGATGAATCTAAACCTTGAGATCAACAACAAGCAAAATACATATCTGTCAAAATCAACGGGTACAGAATCAGCATTAAACATCACAGCAGTAGATTATGAAATTGCAAATCTTATCCAATGGAAAATACTAAAGAATGCCATCAGTGATCATAGACCTATTATCACAACCATTAGTCTGCAGTTAGACCAGAAACCACAGAGAAAGAGATCTTGGAACTTCAGAAACGCAAATTGGCATAAATACACACAACTATTAGAAACATACTGCACTGGTACACCCACTAGTAAAGATCTTGATCAGCAACTACTAGAATTAACTAACAACATACAGAGAACTGAAAAAAATTTAATTCCCAGAGGGCTCAGGAAAAACAATTGGGTTCCATTTTGGAATGATAATAATATCAACACTACGATCGCTGAAAGATATAATATCAATGATCAGTTAACACAAAATAATACAAAATACAACAGAAAGAAGTCAATAGAATTAACTCAAAAGATAGAAGATGAAATTTCAAACTACAAACAAAAAAGTGGGAAGAATTCTGCAATAGACTAAATCCAAGAAAAGACTCACAACACTGGAACATCATGAAATTATTAAATAACGCGACACTTCTGGATACTGATCATTCTTCAAACACAATCTCCTCAGGAAGAACTAATACAGCAGCAACAAACAAACAGATGGCAAATTTACAAGCCAAACATTACTCTCAAGTAAGAAAACTGCAGTACAACAAAGCAGACAAAGAGTGCAGGAAAATTGCAAACAACATCTGCTAATACAATCCACAACCTTCCTTCTGAAGATATCTTTACTCAGGACACAAGGACAGAATTAGAAACAGCAATTAGTCAAATTGTCCCTGACAAATCACCAGGAATTGATCTTATCTTTGGACACATGATTAACAACGTTGATGTGAGAAAAAACAGTCTTCTGAAGATATTTAGCACTTCCTGCAATACAGGGAAACTGCCAAAAATACGGAAAACATCATTCATTATACCCTTACTAAAAACCTAAAAAAAAACTCAAGTGACTAAAAGCTACAGAGCAATAGCTTTGACTAGTACTCTCTCGCTCTGTAAACTAAACGAAAGAATAATACATACTGGGCTCATGAATTGGCTCTCAGAAAATAATAAGAGGAGCGTGTGTAGCTCAGTGGGTGTAGCGTTTGTACACCAGAGCGCTTGACCGCACAAAGGAATACTTGCTTTCGAACCTAGCGGGCGACTTAGGGGAAATTTTTTCTAAGCCTTTTTTCGCTCGGTTCCCGAGTTAGTCGATCTCTGGTACGGCCAAGATGGGTTTTTTTCTCAGGGAAACTCGGGTTTTTCGTCCCGTAAACTCAAGAAAATCGACTGTAGAACCCACATTATTTCAGATGTTAAATATATTGTGTTAGGCTATGGGATGGCGGCACTTGCTGAGCCGTCTCCCTTCACTGCGTGAAGAGAGACGGCTCAGTTATTTAGTGATAATTAATTAGTGTATCACTAATTAAGTAAAATATCACTTAATTAGCGATAGCCTTGGGCCAGCTATCTCTGATTGGGTACCAGTGGAGATTGAACTGCCCACTCAGTCTTCAAAAGTTAGATAGGGCTTAAAAACGGCCTCGCCTACGCCCTATACGGGAATATAAAGGCGATAGCTGATTTTTTTTTTTTTTTGGCTTCTACCAATCTGGATACAGGTCTCAACACAGTACAAAAGATCAATTATTTTATCTTTGCCAGTCAATCATAGATGGCTTTCAAGAAAAACCACCAAAGTAGACAACAGCAATTTTCTTGAATCTCACAGCTGCCTTCGATCTCGTTTGGAGACAAAAACTAATAAAAATTGCATACGATTCTGGAATAAGGGGGAATGCATTAATTTAACTCTCTGGAGGTCTCTCTTAATAATTTTTTTCCATATATATATATATATATATATATTATTTATATGTTACATGAACACGGTATTGACATATACATTACTGCAGTTTATGATTAATTTTAATTTTAATATATGTTATAGTAATTAAAATATTAAAGTTAAAATATAATAATAATAATTTTCTTTCAGATAAATTACATAAGTACATACATACAGTAACAATTTTTAAATATATAATATTTATAATATATCCCTCGATGAGTCTTTTGACTCCTTGGAGGCCTGAATAATAATAATAATAATAATAATAATTACATGAATACAAAACAATAATAATAGTATTTTTTTGTAAATTACATTACATACATTCGTCAGTTATTACTCATTTTATTACATATGGTACAATATTACTTACATTTGTTTACATGTGATACGTACATTACATGCACTTGGTTGCATATGATACATCTTGGATGAGAACTAATTTCTCTGCTTTCATCCTCGAAGCTTATATGTAAGCTTATCTGAGGATGACACCAGTTGGTTATTATGAATTGTGTTTTGTTTTTTTTGCTGTGTTAGGAAGCTACGAAATCTATGATTGAGAAATTCGCGCACGCACGCACGCACCCCCCCCACACACACACATACAATAACTTAGAATGTATTGATGCGTCGCTGAACTGGAAGCTTGGACGAAAATATTGTGTTTCATTAAGTTTGTATGGTATTTTGGGTGCGTGTTTCTTGTTCGTAGTATGTCCTTAGAGCTCTTTTCAGGCTATTGTAGTTTGTAAGGTTTCTGTATTCAAGAAGTAATTTGTTCATCATGTCTGGGATGTAGAAGTTTCGCGTGGCCTTCCCGTAGTTAATCTATTTAGTCTGTACGGTGCACAGAAAGCATACGTTGTTAAAGCGTATCTTACTATATTTTGGCATGGTGGTTTGTATATTAGTGTCTTTAGGCGTGTGGGAACTATGTCTTTTAACCTGTAGAGTTTGCCACTTATTGTTCGGAGTTTGTTTGTTGTGGCTATTCCAGTAATATCTGCATCTACAGTTTAGGAATTTCCATTCTTCTCGTTTGGCATTGGATTTGCGTTGCCAGGTTGTTTCTGAAAGTCCGGAACATGTAAAGTGATTCCTATGGCATTTCCTGCAGGTTATATGACATCCGTCGGACGGTAATTCCTTCTGACACTTGTTGCACTTCATGACTCGCGTTTCTTCCTTTGGAGAGCTGCAAAGATGGCGACGTCCTTTGTTCTGTACTCGTTAGCAACCGCAATGTACGCTTCAATTTTTAGCACTCAGATTTTGGATTCCACTTGGCCGATTTCGATGAATTATATGTCACTGTCTTCAGCGTGACAAGTAGAGTTATTTTATGACACTTTTAAAATAAAAACAGGAGTTAGAACTACATTAAGACTATAAAAACAGGACCAGCGATACAACCATGCAACCGTTCGTATGCCCAAAAAGCGTGCCCTGTCTCCAAAAAAAAAAAAAAAAAAAAATAATAATAATAATAATAATAATAATAATAATGCTTATTTACTTGTTGTAAGTGATTTTGTGATAATATCTGTCATTAATAATGAGAGATATGGTACAGGTATTGGAAATTGTTGATTATTATTGTTGCTATTTGAAGTGGGCCTCTCGCGATGTGTCTACGAACTTTATTGGGGTGCCTGCACAATAGTAATAACAATAATGATAATAATGTTTATTTATTTGTATTGCTTTTTTCATCTGTCCACTTTCGACTGTATAAGTCAAATGGCCTCTGCCATAATGCCCAAATAGCCAAATAATAAATATATCCTCAGTCCTCCGTGTGGTTCTGCGCTGATAACTTTTCTTCTTCTATTACTGAGAGGCTTCTTTCTTTTAATTCACTTAAATATTTTGTTGCCATTTCTAATAAACGCATTTTACTAATCCCTTGTCGCGTACATAATATGACTGCTTTTAATATTCTTCTGATAATCGGCGGACAGTTTTGTGCTCATCATACTTTGGATTAATTCTTCTGTTACTTTTCTTCTGCACATCTTTTTATTAAATTCTACTAATCACTTTTACATCTGACTTCCTTCTTCTGTACTTCTGTCAGCTTACGCTGAACTTCTGATGACTTCCTGTTAGACTTGTCTCATGCTTGCCTCCTGTTATCTTCATGTTTTTTGCAGAACCTTGGTTCCTTACCTTTATTCTACTCCTCAGATCCTCGGTTATCCTGACTCCAATCTTTTGCTGACAAACAGACTAACGCAAGGATTCTTTTAGCCTTGCTTTAATCTTTTATCCTTGTGCTGTTCTTCTTATTCTAATCTTCTACCATCTTAAGAGGATTCCATAGAAATCAAAAGATTTTTAGTTTTCTGCAACGTATTTCTGTTTTCTTTCTTTCTTCTCCTCATCCTGGTGCGCCGCATCCAAAACAATCGCTTTTTAATTTCTCGCTAAATTTCTGTCAAAGTGATTTTTGCAGAATTCCTTTGTCTTCTGTCGTTTTCCTTCTAATTTTCGTCTTTTCTTTAAGTTTTGGTAATCCTCACTTGTATTGTTATCCGCTAACAAACAGTCCTGTTCTTCAAGGAACCTACGAAGAGTCCTGCTGGATGCCTTTCTTGTAACTCAGCTGCGCAGTCTCACTGGAAACGATCACCACAAGAAAGGGAAGATGGACACAAATCCTTTTTTCCCTTTTACGAGATCTCAGAGAGAGTTCCAGTTGAACAGTTACGTTAAAGAGACCAGTACCTTAACTCCCCTCCCCCGTGGGAATTCGAACTTCAACGCCCACCGCGATAGAAGAGTAATTAAGGTGATGAATGAGCAATCGATGATTTTTCAGTACATCCGCGAAGTCTTCATCCCCTCACGCTTGGCAAGATGTAATCGCCAGTGTGAGCTTAAGCGAGATGTTCGTCACGGCAGCCCAGCCTTTGACAGTCGCAATTAATGATCGCTCCTGTTCTCCAGTGTCAACTACATCTGAGTTTTTATCTGGCATCTGCGGCTCCGTACATAATAATACTGTCGTCAAGCGACCTCACGACAAGTCCGACACCAAACATGCGTGTTGCAAGTCCTAAGAAGAACTTTGTCGTCTTAAAAACAACGAAAGGCAATTCACGGAATCCCTGCTGAGCGAACAATTGTTAATCCACGTTAATAACGCACAGAACAGAGAGGAAGATTTCATGGAGTTTACAAATCTGGAGATAAAACGTGCAAAAATATATATATATAAAAAAGGTAAATTTAAATTACATAGCTTGAAAGTAGAATGTGAGAAACACACACACAGGAGACGTTTCAACACTAAGCGATGACAAGTGATTGTATTTCTAATCATATTTGTATCAAGAGGGAAGTGAAACGTTTAATAGTTTCCTCTACCGTAGAAGATGAGACGTTAGGAAGCTGCTTTCATTTATCCCAGAGTTAAACCAAACTTCTCCCCAAGAAAAGATCATTCTTTTCTCCTCCTTCTTTGGCCTTTGAGGTCTCTCATCTAACTTAAAAGATAAAACTCCGGGAGGAAGATATGTAAATAGGCGTACATTCTACTAAGACGGTTCAAATTTTTCACGCCACTCAAATTGTGCAAATTTTCTGGCTTGCAATGACTGCAATAACAACTCGGTATTTGCTCCTTTTAATCAGTTTGATGGTCTTTTCATCTCTACGGAGGCCGTGGTGATAGAAGTATTTGTAATCTGTTAGGTCGGATCACGTCAGGTGCGTGCGCAGTGCAGCTGGAAAAATGCTGCCCTTTCGCTGGAAAAAGATCTTGGCAAACCAGAAAGAGAGAACTCCGTAGAGGATAGGGAAGCACTTTCATCGGAATCCCGAAACAGGAGAGTGCCTTGCTAATGAACCTCGAACCTAGACCAACTTGAGGACCATCCCCTCTCCCCCCTCATCTCCATATACTGCTAAGCAACAGCAACTTTTCCCGAAACGTTCTGTAATCCTAACATGCCCCTCAATGAAAATGCTAACACGAAATGAATACGACGAAATACAATCGACATTGCTGCCTGAATGCGAGAGGAGCAGCACATAAAGAAGCAGATTCAATATTAAATAGAGCAGGATGGATAAACATCAATATTATGGAAACAAAGATGAAATTAAAAGGAACCACGAAGAGTGAAATTTTTCAAAGAATATTCTACGTAACTATTAGAGACAGTAGCCCAGCGGGGATAAGGATTTGTGTCCATAATTGTATTGGAAAGGAAGAGTATATATATATATATATATATATATATAAATCAAAGCAGAAACTCCATCTATGTTCGTTTTCGCAAAAGAAAGAATCGGGTTTTCTTGATGTTTACGAACTGCTTGGTGGAAGCAAATGCAACTTGGTTCGAAGTCCCAAAATATAACCCGCAAGAGATCATTTCATCTTCCGTTATACGCTGAGCGACTATGGTGAGTTAAAACATTTAAGAAAGGAGAAACATTAAATAAATTGGGTTCTGTTTGCAGACATCTGCTAATATGTCGGCAGCACTCTTTGCGCTGAACGTCCTCATTAAAAACTCTCAATAGGATTTCGTCTCTCTTTATTTGCATACTGACTTCAGAATTTATGCCATCGCCTTGAAGTACTGTATGAAAGAAAACTGCCGCCATCTTGTGATCCTAAATCGAAAAAGTCGTATCTTTGTCTGTAGTAATGTTAGCCGCTATTTGAGTCGAATCTATAACAGTATTACTAGTAGCGTCTTGCATTTGTAGTACTACAAAAGTTGCCTACATTCAGATAATGAAATTAAACCCGGTTACATGTAACCCACAGTAAGAACATGTATAAACTTGTGTAACTCAGAGGGTTTCAACGAAGCCGTTTGGTTGGAAAGATGT